>NC_092156.1:52922433-53152433 GCF_045791955.1 Oncorhynchus clarkii lewisi
TGGATTGTTTTCTTATAAGATAAGTTTAATGCTAGCTAGCAACTTATCGTGGCTTCTTACTGCATTCACGTAACAGGCAGGCTCCTCGTGGAGTGCAATGTAAGGCAGGTGGTTAGAGCGTTGGACTAGTTAACCGTAAGGTTGCAAGACTGAATCACCGAGCTGACAAGGTAAAAATCTGTCGTTCTGCCCCTGAACAAGGTAGTTAAACCCACCGTTCCTAGACCGTCATTGAAAATAAGAATGTTCTTAACTTCTTGATGCAACTGTTAGCGGGATCATTTTTGTCAACCACCGCTGAATTGCAGAGCGCCAAATTCAAATTAAATTAAATTACTAAAAATATTAAATGTTCATGAAATCACAAGTGCAATATAGCAAAACACAGCGTAGCTTGTTGTTAATCCACCTGGCGTGTCAGATTTCAAAAAAGCTTTTATGTAAGGACATCTCTCTCAGTAGACAAAACATTACAAACAGCTAGCAGCCAAGTAGATTGGTCACGAAAGTCAGAAAAGCAATAAAATTAATAGCTTACCTTTGATGATCTTCGGATGTTTGCACTCACGAGACTCCCAGTTACACAATAAATGTTCCTTTTGTTCCATAAAGATTATTTTTATATCCAAAATACCTCCATTTGGTTGGCGTGTTATGTTCAGAAATCCACAAGCTCGAGCGGTCACGACCGGGCAGACGAAAATTCCGTAAAGTTCGTAGAAGCATGTAAAACTTTTTTTTTTAAATAATCAATCCTCAGGTTGTTTTTACAATATAATCGATAATATTTCAACCGGACTGTACCTTCTTCAATAGGAGAGAGGGAGAAAATGTCTGCTCCAAACTGTTGCGCATTCCAAACGCTGCTGGCACCCAGCCATACAATGATGCGATGTGATCTTTCTCGCTCATTTTTCAAAATAAAAGCCCGAAACTATGTCTAAGACTGTTCACAACATGTGGGAGCCATAGGAAAATGAATCTGGTTGATATCCTTTTAAATGGAGCGAAGGCAGGCAATGGAACAGAGAGCTTTCAGGAAAAACAGCACTTCCGGGTTGGATTTTCCTCAGGTTTTCGCCTGCAATATCAGTTCTGTTTTACTCACAGACAATATTTTGACAGTTTGAAACTTTAGAGTTTTTTCTATCCTAATCTGACAATTATATGCATATTCTAGATACTGGCCTGAGAAATAGGCAGTTTAATTTGGGTACGTTTTTCATCCAAACATCAACATACTGCCCCCTACACTCAACAGGTTAACTGACTTGCCTAGTTAAATAAAAAAATAAAAAGTTTTAAATCGGTGTCCAAAAATACAGATTTCCGATTGTTATGAAAACTTGAAATCGGCCCTAATTAATCGGTCGACCTCTAGTATATAATAAAACAATCTAACTGTTTCTGCATTAAAGATCTGTAGTGTATCAAATTAACCAAGTTGAAGTGTTGAAATATAAAAGTTTCCAATATTTTCCCTAACAGGCATACGACGGTGGAATTACTTTGTTTCAGAGCAGTTACTTGTCTACGACATCCTAAAGTACCGCTGGTGTCAGAATGTTCATCGGTGCCACAAAAGCAACAACATCATGTGAGTGTCTAGTTTGGAATTGAGGGGATCTGTCTCAGTAGTCCAAAGTGCCATCCTTCCTTCCTCTCCTTTTCTCCTTACTGGATTATGTATTGATCTAAAATAACTGGACGGGTGAAAGCAAATAGCCCTATAGGTGGCCACCATGTTCTTTCCACCTATCCTGTTCTTTCAGATCAGTGCAGTTGAAGGAGAGGAAGCCATTTTAAATGCATCGTGATAAAGCCCTTTGTTACTGAATCCAGAGAGGAAGAGGAAAAGCATCTGTCCACACGAAAATATAGCGTCAAGCAGTGGGAGTGGGGATTTTTGTATAGAGGTCAATGGAAGAGTGTTGTTTGGTCAACATAAAAAAAAATGTATTGCTAATTTGCTACTTGAGGCTTATTTGGTTGAATTTAAGTTTTGTAATGTTTAGGTTGTTACAAATGTACATAAAAAGTGCATTCGAAGGTATTCAGATCCCTTCCCCTTTTCCACATTTTGTTACGTTCTATTCTAAAATGTAGGAAATTACAATTTTCATAAATCTACACACAATACCCCATAATGACAAATCGAAAACTGTTAAAAACATAAATACTTTAGTATTCAGAACCTTTGCTATGAGAGTCAAAATTGAGCTCAGGTGCATCCCGTTTCCATTGATCATCCTTGCAATGTTTCTACAAATTGATTGGAGTTCACCTGTGGTCAATTCAATTGATTGTGCATGATTTGTAAAGGCACACACCTGTCTATATAAGGTCCCACAGTTAACAGTGTATGTCAGAGCAAAAACCAAGCCATGAGGTCGAAGGAATTGTCCGTGGAGCTCCGTGACAGGATTGTGTCGAGGCACAGATCTGGGGAAGTGTCCGAAAAAATGTCTGCAGCATTGAAGGTCCCCAAGAAGACAGTGGCCTCCATCATTCTTAAATAGAAGAAGTTTGAAACCACCAAGACTCTTCCTGGAGCTGGTCGCCCGGCCAAACTGCGCAGTCAGGGGAGAAGGGCATTGGTCAGGGAGGTGACCAAGCTCCTGATGGTCACTCTGACAGAGCTCCAGAGTTTCTCTGTGGAGATGGGAGAACAATCATCTCTGCAGCACTCCACCAATGATAGAGTGGCCAGATGGAAGCCACTCCTCAGTAAAAGGCACATGACACTCCTATTTGCCACATCTTCAATTTAAGCCTACTGGAGAGCGTGTGCCCTCAGGCCTAGGGGGAAGCTAAAGTCATTCTGTTACCCAAGAATAGTAAACCCCCTTTAGTGGCTCAAATAGCAGACCAATCAGCCTGTTACCAACCCTTAGTAAACTTCTGGAAAAAAATTGTGCTTGACCAGATACAATGCTATTTCACAGTAAACAAAATTACAACAGCATTTCAGCATGCTTATAGGGAAGGGCATTCAACAAGCACAGCACTTACACAAATGACTGATTGGCTGAGAGAAATTGACGATAAAATGATTGTGGGGGCTGTCGTGTTAGACTTCAGTGCCGCTTTTGACATTAGCGATCATAGTCTGCTGCTGGAAAAAAGTATGTGTTATGACTTTACATCCCCTGCTATAATGAGGAGAAGGAGTTACTTGTCTAACAAAACACACAGGGAGTTCTTTAATGGAGGCCTCTCAAATATAATCCAGTTAGAATCAGGAATCACCCAGGGTAGCTGTTTAGGCCATTTACTTTTTAATTTTTTTACTAACGACATGCCACTGACTTTGAGTAAAGAGTGTCTGTGTATGCGGATGACTCAACACTATACACGTCAGCTACTACAGCGACTGAAATGATTGCAACCCTCAACAAAGAGCTGCAGTTAGTTTCAGAGTGGGTGGCAAGGAATAAGTTATCCCTAAACATTTCTAAAACTGAAAGCATTGTATTTGGAACCAAACACTCACTAATCCCTAAACCTCAACTAAATCTTGTAATAAATAATGTGCAAATTGAGATGACTAAACTGCTTGGAGTAACCCTGGATTGTAAACTGTCATGGTCAAAACATATTGATGCAGTAGTAGCTAAGATGGGGAGAATGTCTATAATAAAGTGATGCTCTGCCTTCTTAACAACACTATTAACGAGGCAGGTCCTACAGGCCCTAGTTTTGTCGCACCTTGACCTCTGTTCAGTCGTGTGGTCAGGTGCCACAAAAAAAGGTCTTAGGAAAATTGCAATTGGCTCAGAACAGGGCAGCATGGCTGGCCCTTGGATTTACACAGAGCTCTAATATGAATAATATGCATGTCAATCTCTCCTGGCTGAAAGTGGAAGAGATTGACTTCATCACTACTTTTATTTATTGACATGTTGAATGCACAAACTACTTGCACACAGCTCGGACACCCATGCATACCCCACAAGACATGCTACAAGAGGTCTCTTCACAGTCCCCAAGTCCAGAACAGACTATGGGAGGCACACAGTACTACATAGAGCCATGACTACATGGAACTCTATTCCACATCAAGTAACTGACGCAAGCAGTAGAATTAGATTTTAAAAAACAGATTTTTTTTTTATTGTATAAACTGCCTCAATTTTGCTGGACCCCAAGAAGATTAGCTGCTGCTTTGGACTCTGTAATAAATACAAATACAGCCCGCTTGAACTTTGCAAAAAGAAACCTAAAGGACTCTCAGACCATAAGAAACAAGATTCTCTGAACTCTTTGGCCTGAATTCCAAGCTTCACGTCTGGAGAACCTGACACCATCCCTATGGTGAATTATGGTGGTGGAGATGTATTTCAGTCGCAGGGACTAGTCAGGATTGAGGGAAAGATGAACAGAGCAAATTACAGAGAGATCCTTGATGAAAACCTGCTCAGGACCTCAGATTGGGGTGAAGGCTCACCTTCCAACAGGACAATGACCATGAGCACACATCCAAGATAACGCAGGAATGTCCTTGAGTGGCCCAGCCAGAGCCCGGACTTGAACCCGAGTCAACATCTGGAGAGACCTGAAAATAGCTGTGCAGCGACACTCCCCATCCAACCAGACAGAGCTTGAGAGGATCTGCAGATTAGAATGGTAGAAACTCCACAAATACAGGTGTGCCAAACTTGTAGCGTCATACCCAAGAAGACTCAAGGCTGTAATCGCTGCCAAAGGTGCTTCAGGTCTGGCTACCCCTTATAGCCTGGTTCCTCTCTAGGTTTCTTTCTAAGTTCCGGCCTTTCTAGAGATTTTCCTAGCCACCGTGCTTCTACACCTGCATTGCTTGCTGTTTGGGGTTTTAGGCTAGGCTAGCTATACAGCACTTTGACATCAGCTGATGTAAGGAGGGCTTTATAAATATATTTGATTGATTGATTCAACAAAGTACTGAGTAAAGGGTCTGAATACTTATGTGAATGTAATAGTTCAGTTCAGTTTTTCAACATTTCTAAAAATATGTTTTTGCTTTGTCATTATGGGGTATTGTGTGTAGATTGACAAAAAAAGAATAAGGCTGTAATGAAATGTCAAAATTCAAGGGGTCTGAATACTTTCCGAATGCACTGTAAGTGGACACACATGGCATCCCTGCAACTGAGATTTTTTTATATACACTGCTCAAAAAAATTAAGGGAACACTAAAATAACACATCCTAGATCTGAATGAATGAAATATTCTTATTAAATACTTTTTTCTTTACACAGTTGAATGTGCTGACAACAAAATCATCAATGGAAATCAAATGTATCAACCCATGGAGGTCTGGATTTGGAGTCACACTCAAAATTAAAGTGGAAAACCACACTACAGTCTGATCCAACTTTGATGTAATGTCCTTAAAACAAGTCAAAATGAGGCTCAGTAGTGTGTGTGGCCTTCACGTGCCTGTATGACCTCCCTACAACTCCTGGACAGTCTGTGGTGCAACGTGGCGTTGGTGGATGGAGCGAGACATGATGTCCCAGATGTGCTCAATTGGATTCAGGTCTGGGGAATGGGCGGGCCAGTCCATAGCATCAATGCCTTCCTCTTGCAGGAACTGCTGACACACTCCAGCCACATGAGGTCTAGCATTGTCTTGCATTAGGAGGAACCCAGGGCCAACCGCACGAGCATATGGTCTCACAAGGGGTCTGAGGATCTCATCTCGGTACCTAATGGCAGTCAGGCTACCTCTGGCGAGCACATGGAGGGCTGTGCTGCCCCCCAAAGAAATGCCACCCCACACCATGACTGACCCACCGCCAAACCGGTCATGCTGGAGGATGTTGCAGACAGCAGAACGTTCTCCACGGCGTCTCCAGACTCTGTCACGTCTGTCACATGTGCTCAGTGTGAACCTGCTTTCATCTGAAGAGCACAGGGCGCCAGTGTGGTCTTTCTTTGCCACACTTTACCACCTGTGGACGGCGGGCCCTCATACCACCCTCATGGAGTCTGTTTCTGACCATTTGAAGGCGGAGGTAGCGGTCCTGCTGCTGGGTTGTTGGCCTCCTCAACGTCTCCTGATGTACTGGCCTGTCTCCTGGTAGCGCCTCCATGCTCTGGACACTACGCTGACAGACACAGCAAACCGTCTTGTCACAGCTCGCATTGATGTTCCATCCTGGATGAGCTGTACTAGCTGAGCCACTTGTGAGGGTTGTAGACTCCGTCTCATGCTACCACAAGAGTGAAAGCACCGCCAGCATTCAAAAGTGACCAAAACATCAGCCAGGAAGCATAGGAACTGAGAAGTGGTCTGTGGTCACCACCTGCAGAACAACTCCTTTATTGGGGGTGTCTTGCTAATTGCCTATAATTTCCACCTGTTGTCTATTCCATTTGCACAACAGCATGTGAAATTTGTCAGTGTTGCTTCCTAAGTGGACAGTTTGATTTCACAGAAGTGTGAGTTACATTGTGTTGTTTAAGTGTTCCCTTTATTTTTTTGAGCAGTGTGTATATATATATATATATATTGGAGTTGTGTCTGTTGTTCGCATGCAAATCTGCCCTCTCATTGGCTAGAATGTTCCCACCTGCTCCAATTGTTAGAGCACTCAATCCCGTCTCTTGTCAGTATATTGATACTCTTGTGAATCTCTAACGTTTTCTTGATTCCTTAACCACCTCCTCCAAATGCATCTGAGGAGATCCTTGATTCCTCCCCTAGGACCTTCTCTTGCCTCCTCCTCACAACACAAGGAATTTACTTTTGTCCCCCTGACTGTTCTTTCTCTTTTTCCCCCACAGGATTCTGGTGGATCTTAAACAGGAGGTCTGGTACCAGAAGTGTCATGACCCTGCTTGCAAGAGCTTCAGATCTTCTAGTATGCGCTGGTTAACATTGAAATATTATTGAAGTAAAAATAGTGTTGACTTTGATTAAATAGATCTAATACTATTGACACACGTCGTCTTATCCCCACAATCAAGAGCCTGTGTTTTAGGTGATTGGTGTACCAGTATATCATTAATTGAAATGACTGGAACAGCAGGAAATCTTACAGATTGTGCCTTTTTAAACCAGTCATTTCTCTTCCAGGTTACCCATTACCACAGGACATCTGCGTCAGCTACCTCATAACAATGGTGAGTTCTGCACCTGTTCCCCTCACTGCTACAAAAGTCTGATTCGCCTCAGTCACACTTGTAATTTTCTATTAAATTGGCCACATCACCACAAGAAACAGAAAGAGACTGTTGGGTACCTGACTTCCTCTGGCTACATGAATGGGTCTCAAGAAAAGAATCCCACAATAACAAAAGTAAAACATAAAGCTATTAAACTGTGTGTTTGTCTATTTGGTGGCAGGATGAGGAGGACCAGGCATATCTGATGGACGACGTGGGGAACATCGAGCTCAGCCAGACACTCCCAGTGGAGAAGTACCTGGGGGGCTCGGCAGCAACACTTCCCCAGGGAGAAGACCGCGATCCCTGGGGGGATGACCAGGCTTACCTGGAGGCCCTGGAGGATGTTGAGAGAAGCACAGGCGATTTGGCAGAGGATGATGTCCCAGATGAGCTTCTGCTCCAAACCATGACTGAGTTTGAGTCCCTCAAAGATTTGTGCTTGTCGGCCACTAAGTGCTAAGTGCATTTTCCTTCAATTCTGTTCATGGAGAGACAGGGTGACCAGGCTTTTGCTCCAGCTCAGGGGGAACCCACCCCATTCAACTATTCAAGGGCTTGATGCTGAGTTGAATTAGGTGTGTTGAGGTGCTGGGCTGGAACAAAAGCCTGCCAGTCTACGGGAGCAGAATGGAAGAAGACTGCATTAGAGGGAGGTTATACTTGTCCAACAGTTCATTTCTCATTTGTAATACAGGCTCCTGAGTGACGCAGTGGTCTAAGGCACTGCATCTTAGTGCTAGAGGAGTCACTACAGACCCTGGTTCGATTCCAGGCTGCATCACAACCGGCCGCACAATTTGCCCATTGTCGTCCGGGTTAGGGTTTGTCAGGGGTAGGCAGTCATTGTAAATAAGAATTTGTTCTTAACTGACTTGCCTGGTTAAATAAAGGCTAAATAAAAACATTGAAATTCAGTACAATCCTCAATTTCAATTACTGGCTGTTAATGCACTTTATAAAACAGAGGTTTTTCCCAATTACCTAGGCCTATAGCAGGGGTCTCCAACAGGTCGCTCGCAGCCCGCCTATGAGTAGCTCGCCAAACAATTCTGAAAGTACATGCAATTTTCATGTGTTCCACTGCAAACGGTCATAAACAAATCTCACAAGTATCAGACACTGCAAGCTCTCAGCTACTATCTAGTCAATGCCGCATTGACATTATCAAACCCCTGGTCAGCCACTATTGGATTAAAAACCCAAACCTAACACAATATCTGCCATATTCATTTCCAGTAATATTGCATTTGTCTATCACTCTGTGTAGCCAGAAATACTTTCCCAAAACTTTTATTTGCAAACTTTGCCATGAAATGAGCAGCAGCAGTACACATTCCACATAGATATGCAATTAAAGGGTAATTACACATGGATTTTTGTTTCCTCCAGATTCAAGCATTGCCATGGACTCAGAACATCCAATTATGTTTCTATATGAACAATTGTATTTTTGAGTGAAAATGTAGCTCTCATGGTAGAAAATGTTGGACACGTAATAGTGTGACAATACCACAAATGTCTGGGAATATGCCATTAAAAAGAGCATCGTCAGCTGTGTAGTGCGCTGCACAATAAAGCACCTTGCATTGAATGTCGGCCCTACTGGTTCTGATAGCGTAGAATTGTATATAGGATGTTTCTGATAACTGAACATTAACCAACTCCTTACCTGTTTTCTGGTCCTTGTTTGTTCTGGATTATTTTCTGGGTGATATGACTGCGAACCATTTCTGCAAATTGAGTCACCAAGCATGGAAGGAAGCTAAAGTAATTCCACTGCCTAAAAATAGTAAAGCACACTTTGCTGGCTCTAACAGCCGTCCAATCAGTTTGCAGCCTGTTCTTAGTAAACTGATGGAGAAAATTGTGTTTGACCAAATACATTTTACATACGCTCTTATCCAGAGTGAGTGGATACATTTATTTGTACTGGTCACCTGTGCAAATCGTACCGACAATCCAGGCGTTGCAAGTGCCATGCTCTACCAACTGAGCCACACAAGGTAATTCTTCAGGCACTCAACTAGATGAGTTGGAGCTGTATTGTTAGATTTCAGTGTAGCCTTTGTTTGATCTTAAATTGTTATTGAAGAAACTAACTTGCTATGACGTTACGTAACCTGCAATCACATGGTTGGATAGTTATTTAGCCAATTGAACCCAGTGTCAAATGGACGTTTCTCTAACATCAGATATGTAAAGTGCAGTGTCCCTCAGGGCAATTGCCTTGGTCCGTTAAGCCTCTATTTTTACAAATGATTTGCCACAGGTCGTACACGAAACTAAAATGACTATGTATGTGGATGATTCCACACTTAACATGTCAGCACCCAAAAGCCAGTGAGCTCACTGAAATTCTAAATAAAGATTTAGTATCAGAATGGGTGGTTAATAATAAACTAGTCTTAAATACATAAAACTAAAAGCATTTTATTTGCTTCAAAACAGTAAGACCTAAACCTCAACTGGAGTTGTGCATAAAGGGTGTGACCACTGAGTAGGTTGAGGAAGCGAACTCCTAGGTATAACATTGGATGGTCAATTATCAAGTCATGAAGATATGGAAATGGTGTATGTTATTAAAAAAAAGTTTATACAACAATCAACTGTACAAGTTGTTAAGGCTTGTCCCACCTTGATTACTGTCCATCCGGTAATATGGTAAAGTGTGGCAAAGACCTAGCAAAGCTGCAGTTGGCTCAAAACACAGCAGCCCATACATAAGATGCACGTCAGTCTATCCTGGGTGAGGGTTCATGATAGATGAACTGCTTCTCTTCTAGTTTGAGAAATATTACTGCAAATTAAAATTACAGGATTGTATGCATTATCAAAAAGCATTTAGCTTAGACACCTATACATATCCCACAAGACATGCCACCAGGGGTCTCTTCACAGTCCCGAAGTCCAAAACGAATTCACAGCAACGCACATTATACAGAGCCATGAATGTATGGAACTCCCAGTTACAATTACTTAAGCAAATATCAAAATTACATTTTTGGAACCAGATTAAACATCTCATGGAGCAGAGGGAACTATGAGGCAACAAACATTTTTTAGATGCATTGTTCGTATATTGTCTTTTTTTATTTTGTGACTGTCCTTGTCTATCAGTGTTTTGTTACTTGTCATGTTCTGTGTTTTTTGTGGACCCCAGGAAGAGTAGCAGATGCTTCTGAAAACGCTAATGGGAATCTAAATAAACAAATAATGAATAAAGTTTAACGTTTTTTTGTGATGACAAATCAGTTTCATCATATTGTGTACATCTCAAATAATGTCTGTATACAACAAAAAAGTACAATGAAGCAGAGAGGGCTACAGTAAGACAAACAGGTTTATTTGGTACAGTGGAGTAAATGAAAGGTATGAATTTTACTCCTGTACAAAAACACATTGAAACCGAACACTGTCGATTTAAGGAGAGCTCAAGTTCCTAGTATTGGCCGTCTGATGGTGTCTCGAAACATGATCAAGCAGATAAACCCAATCATGTACAGAACAATGTTAACAAACAGGTCAATGTGCATCATGAGCACTTAATTCATTGTTAAATAACCTGAATTCATAAAAGGACCCTTTTTTTCTTTGTTAGATCTCAAAGGAGACTGAAATGTCTATAATGTGGTTCCTTATATAGAGGTAAATGATGGTTAGGCCTAACAAATAAGTCACTATTTTTGTCAAAAAAAAAACAAACTCTCAAGGGGCAAGCGAGCCATGGCTTGATACTGGCCAGCTTAACCTGATCATTCTCCAGGGTATCTTTCATTAGGCATCAAATGGGAGAAAACATCTTCAAAACGGATGGTGAGTGTGCATTCCAAATGGACAAAAGTCAGTTCCACCACCTCCGTTTGAAGCATTGGATTTGTGTAAGCATGGGCTATCTAGAAAGACCTTGCACCATTTTACATCCATGGGGGGGGGCAAGTGCACATTTCGGTGAGAGAAATGGAATTGGGCTGCTAGGCTCCTGATTGTTGCCTGCTGAATATGACCCAGGTATCCCTTGGCCGGCAGGACTGTTTTCTATGGATAGAACAGGTCCCACCCAGCGTGTGCATTTTGGCACATTGAGGCCACTGTAGTTTTAAAAGGACACTTACGGAATAAATGTTTCTGTGTGATAGCAGAGACATTGGTGGCACTTTAGGTTGTGTGTTTTTGTTCTGGTATTGCACATGCAGTCTTTTATCCCTGCTGTGTGGGAGGCTTATTTCCTTTGTGGCCATTCACAAGATCATAACACCTTTCTGAATGGACATCTTCCTACTTGTCTTGTGCTAAAATAGTTAGGGAAGGTTCAGAAAGGTTTAGACAAGGCCTTCTGACAGTACAACGTTGAAAAACAAGGGAATGCAGAAAAAAAGAAAGAAAACATGCACTTCTACTGTATCAACCGTGACCCATTGAAGTCCTCTCGTGACGTTTTTCTACAGATACACTATTTACAATAACATTCACCAATGATATTAAATATCAACTTAAATTAAAAGAAACAAATATTAGACTGCTATAAATAGCTACTGTATTTCTCAAGTTGAACAAGACAGTACTAATATGTTGCGTATGGTGATTTGTCTCAGTCTTTAACAACTGAAATGTCTGCATGGGTGTGGTCTTGAAACATAAAAAAGCAGATATACAAAAAAAAAAAGAGAATAAAACTAAAGTTTGTCAGAACTTAGAGATGATTAGTAAAAACGGGTTAATTGAAACTGACAATTGAGGGATTACCGACTGAGATAGTCGAGAAACTCCTAACAGGCGACTCGATCGGCACTTGAAATGGATGACAGGAATGGTTGACAGAGTCACATGGACAATAAGGCATGAACCTCTCCCCCTTTCACTATGGCCTAAATATAAACAAATGTAGATAAACAACCTGTGCACTGCAATCTACTCCTAAAAGTGATTGCGCTGACATGCGCTGCGTTTATGGCGAACGTGATCTCTGGGAAATCAACTTTAAAAAAAGTCTAATCACAGTGCATGGGTCTACCTACATTTGTTTGAATCCCGGTTTCTAACATAAGTCAGTCACTCTCTCTCACACACTCCATCTCTTCTACAGCACAAGGGGACCAAAGACACTCACAGTAGACAAGAGGGCCACAACAGTCACCTCCGATGAGCATTTGCAGTCAAGGGGAGCGGGCTATGGTTTCCAGATTGTCACCCTCTGCTTCCCTTTCCCCTCTACCTGGGATTCACATCTTGATCTTGGCATAGAGCAGGTCAATCTGCTCTCGGAAGTGACTGCGGAGGTCGGTCCTCTTGGCCTTTAGCGTGGGCGTCAGGAGGCCGTTCTGGACGGAGAACATCTCAGTGTGCAGCGAGATATCTCTCACCTGCACGAGACAGCATGTTATTCATTATTCAGCTTATTATGTGTTTAGCATCCCATTGAGATGCAAATGTTGTTTTGTTTTTTCCCCCCAAGAGTACTCTGGGCTAGAGGCAGCATTATAATCATGCACAATTTGGAACCAACATCACTTGTGAGTGTTACCGTGTCTAAATGGTCCCTGAGGAATGTGTGGATCGTTAGGAAGGATTCCTCACCTGCTCAAAAGACTTCAGCCCCCCTTCTTTCCCCAGCCTCAGAATGTCCTCCAGAATGGCATTTTTCATCTCCTGGAAAGATAGGCACTTCAGACAAGGCAGTGTAGACAATGCATCTTAATGGCTGTACTTAAAAAGTTCACTCAAACTATCTTTCAGTATTTTGTTCATTAGTCTATCATTAATACAATCCCACCCAAAAATGTGCATGTCAGAAGTCACATTTTCTATATGGAGCACTTTCAGTACAAATAAAAACTGATGTGTTTGAGATGAGATTGGTTCTGTTCCGATATCCACACTAGCATGCACAAAAATGGTAACCGTGCAAGCCTTCATTCTAAGGCTTTACACGCAAATCTTATTTGTCACATGCGCCAAACACAACAGGTGCAGAGCTTACTGTGAAATGCTTACACACAAGCTCTTAACCAACAACACAGTTCAATAAATAGAGTTAAGAAAATATTTACTAAATAAAATGAATAAAATAAAAACAAAAACAAGGCTTACAGGGGGTACCGGTACCGCGTCAATGTGCGGGGGTACATGTTAGTCAAGGTAATTTGTACATGTCGGCAGGGGTAAAGTGACTATGCATAGATAATAAGAAGAGAGTAACAGCAGTGTAAAAACTGGGGCATTTGATTAATTGTTCCGCAGACTTATGGCTTGGGGGTAGAAGCTGTTAAGGAGCCTTTTGGACCTTGACTTGGCGCTTCGGTACTGCTTACCCTACGGTAGTCGAGATAAGTCTAGAAAATACATTTTTTGGGCGTTCCTCTGACACTGTCTAGTATATACAGTAGGTCCTGGATGGCAGGAAGCTTGGCCCCAGTGATGTACTGGTGCATACGCACTACCCTCTGTAAGGGGGTATGGCATCACCATACCACGTAGTGATGCAACCGGTCAGAATGCTCTCAATGGTGCAGCTGTAGAACTTTCAGGATCTGGGGACCCATGCCATATTTTTTCAGTCTCCTGAGGGGGAAAAGGCGTTGTCATGCCCTCTTTGCAACTGTCTTGTTGTGTTTGGACCATGAGTTACTGTAGCGGATCTGCAAGATCCAGTGACATTTTGCTGAGGACAACACTTGTTGAAGTGTAAGAGGTATGCTAGCATGGACTGTGGAAATAAGCCACTGAATACACTGTCAGGTAAATCTGCCATACCGTTGAAGCTAGCTAACCTTGCTTGCACACATCTCCAAATAAGAACCCTCGATGCCCTTCTTCTTTGCCCATCCTGGTAAGAAGTCTGGATCAGGCACCACAATGCCCACCAGGCATGCCTGTGTCAAACAAGACATTTTAAAACATTTAGCTTTTTAGAATTCCATAAGCATTTATACTAATTTACAAATGTATCAACATTTACAAGCAGTGGCTTATATATGAAAGTCATAAGTGTCACCCAAACAAGTTTCAATTAGATGGTGCACACATCCACAACCAACATTATGCATGTACATACCCAACCACAAACGAAGTGTTTCAATAGCACAGCAGAAGACTTGGCACACATGATTTGGTTTGTCACAAACCTGCAAGCTATCGCCATGGACAAAGATCTGGGCCACCGGGTCGCTCCGGATGTAGATGTTCTCGACCTTCTCCGGGGCAATGTACTCTCCTTGAGCCAGCTTGAAGATGTGCTTCTTCCTGTCCACGATCTTCAGAATACCATTCTGAAAGTAGAGTAAACAAACTTAATCAGTACTTAGTTAACTACATCAGATTTCGCCCCATTACTACTTTCCCACTCTTAGTCAGTCATAGATTGAGGCATAATGTCTGCTGATTTCTTTTGCCTGGTACTTATATCATCATCATCATCATCATCAGCTAAGCAGGGTAGGTCCTGGGTCATCAGCTAAGCAGGGTCGGTCCTGGTCGCTCCCTGGATGGGATAACAGATGCTGCTAGCAGTGGTGTTGGAGGGCTAAGGAGATCAATGCCCCAGGGCAGTGAAGGGAACATTGCCCTGCGTATTGTGCCATCTTTTGGAAGGGACAATAAACGGGTGTCCTGACCCTCTGGTCATTAAAAATCCCATTGCAATTCTCATAAGAGTAGGGGTGTTAGCCCCATTGTCATGACTAAACTCCCAACCTGGCCCCATTTCATCATGGCCACCTAATCATCCCCCTTATTCCGAACTGGCATATTTCACTCCTCACCTCTCCACCCGATGTGTAGTGAGTATTCTTGGGCATTCTGTGGCAGCAGGTAGCCTTGTGGTTAGAGTGTTGGACTAGTAACCGAAAGGTTGCATGATCGAATCCTTGAGCTGCCAAGGTAAAAACAATCTGTCGTTCTGCCCCTGAACAGGCAGTTAACCCACGGTTCCTAGGCCATCATTGAAAATAAAAATTTGTTCTTAACTAACTTGCCTAGTTAAATAAAGTTAAAAATAAAAAAATATATTTAAAATCTGGCACAAAAATGGTAACCGTGCAAGCCCCACCAGAGGACAATTTCCCATCCCCGCCTTATAGGCTAGCTCAATGTTTCCCAATCTTGGTCCTGGGGACCCAAAGGGGTGCACATTTTTGTTTTTGCCATAGCACTAACAGTTGCTTCAACTAATCAAGTCATCATGCCTAAAGATTGGGTCTCCAGGACCAGAACTGGGAAACAGAGCTAGCTGATTTTTTTTTAAAAAACATTAAAAAGCGTAGCCTAGTGTAGAGTTGAATGTAGAGTTGACAGTACTTACAGGCAGCCACTTCCCAATGTCTCCGGTGTGGAGCCAGCCATCCTGATCCAAGGCCTCCTTTGTCTTCTCCGGGTCATTCAGGTAGCCCTTGAATACGTTTGGTCCTTTCACACACACCTGCAAAGAAGCAGAATTATATATACATCAAATACAAACATGGGACCAGGATACACACCCACCTCCTCAATTGTGAAGTATCAAAGCAAGCTGAGAACACCCCCACCCCAGTATTCCAGTCGGTCCCAATACACACGGTAAAGAGATCAATGGAAGGGAGACCAAGGACACAGTCATTGGCGCCCATTCAAAAAAGCGTATCTAATAACGTGGATATTAATCAAATCCGTTCAAGCAGGCCCATAATGCGGTTACTAAAATCTGATTTGGCTGTTTTCGCTGCATAATGTTTAGAAGTTGTTCTTTAGGGTTTAGAAAATCCACTACGTGACCAAAAGTATATGGACACATGCTGGTCAAACATCTCATTCCAAAATCATGTGCATTAATATGGAGTTGATCCCCCTTTGCTGCTATAAAAGCCTTCACTCTTCTGGGAAGGCTTTCCACTAGATGTTGTAACATTGCTGCGGAGATTGCTTTCATTCAGCCACAAGAGCATTCGTGAGGTCGGGCACTGATGTTGAGCGATTAGGCCTGGTTGCAGTCGGCCTTTCAATTCATCCCTAACGTGTTTGATGGGGTTGAGGTCAGGGCTCTGTGCAGGCCAGTTAAGTTCTTCCACACCGATCACGACAAACCATTTGTGTGGACCTCACTTTGTACACAGGGGCATTGTCATGCTGAAACAGGAAAAGGCCTTCCCCAAACTGTTGATACAAAGTTGGAAGCACAGCATCGTCTAGAATGTAATTGTATGCTGTAGCATTAAGATTTCCCTTCACTGTAACTAAGGGGCTTAGCCCAAACCATAAAAAACAGCCCCATTATTCCTCCTCCACCAAATGCATTGGGGCAGGTAGCGTTCTCCTGGCATCCGCCAAACCCAGACACATCCGTCTGACTGCTAGATGGTGAATCGTGATTCACCATCTAGCTGGCAGTGAGCTTTACACTACTCCAGCCGACGCTTGGCATTGAGCACGGTGACCTTAGTCATGTGTGCGGCTGCTCGGCCATAGGGAAACCCATTTCACAAAGCTCCCGACAAACAGTCTCTTGTGCCGATGTTGCTTCCGGAGGCATCTTGGAACTCGGTGTTGCAACCAACAGACAATTTTACGCACTACATGCTTCGGCACTCACGCTTCGTGAGCTTGTGTGGCCTACCACTTCGTGGCTCAGCCGTTGCTCCTCCTAGACGTTTCCATTTCACAATAACAGCACTTACAGTTGACTGGGGCAGCTTTAGCAGAGCAGAAGTCATACGAACTGACTTGTTGGAAAGGTGACATCCTATGACGGTGCCATGTTGAATGCCATGGAGCCCTTCAGTAAGGCCATTCTACTGCCAATGTTTGGCTGTGGAGATTGCATGGCTGTGTGCTTGATTTTATACACCCGTCAGCAACAGGTGTGACTAAATAGTTGAATCCACTCATTTGAAGGTGTGTCCACATACTTTTGTATATATAGTGTCTGTCTGCTAAATGCTAACTCCTGTTCAGATAAGCTGGTAGCATAGCTAGCCATATAGAGAGCGATGGTGGTATATGAAGTCGTTTTTAACTGTAATGCAGTTGATTGGTGACAATGACATAAACATGTATTGGAGTTGACAGGCTAATTTTGATGGGTGTTAATGAGGAGATTCTGATCTATCAACAACACGGGGGCCACATGTGTGGAATTTCCATGGTGTTTACATTGTTTTGTCAAACTCCAAACAAACTAAAAACAAACTTAAAACCCTACCACTGAGCTTAGCCCTTATTCTTCAATGTTTGCAGATCAGTATGGTGGAAGCTTTACCACTGTAGTGCTTATACCTATCCAGACCCTTCAGATATGCTAACATCGACTAGTTAGGGCCAAGGGGGAGGGACAGGGAGCAATTTGAGACTGAGGTGGGACTTCCATTGGTCTAAACACCTCACCTCTCCTTCCCCATTGGCAGCAAAGTAGTTCATCTCAGTCACATCCACCAGCTTTACATAGTTGCAGGGCAGTGGAGCCCCCACATGACCTGGGCAAAAAGAGATGAGTTGTCACATTCCAGTAACACTTTATTTGGCTGTTCTTTCATAATACCAACATGGTCTCATAAGGTTTCATGAAGGTTCCAGTGAGCCACACAAGACACCGAAGTTCATTGTAGAATCAGAGTAGAGACATTTGTGTGACTTGTTTGTTGGATTAAACATGTAGTGGTATGCATTGTGCGATGTGGTAGCAATTGAATGCTTCAGTAACGCTTGAATGTGTATTACCTGCTGTCCAATCCCCAGGCATGGACATGGTGCACCCGGCTGTGCACTCAGTCTGACCATAGCCTTCGTAAAACTGTCAAGTAGAGGCAGCAGATATTTATTTGAAAGCATTGTAATTAAGTAACTTGTGTTTCTCATGCTAGTATCATCTATCTTTCTGCACCACAGCAGCCTGAGTGCCGAAAGGTTGCCGAAAGGTGTGAGGTTGATTCCCAAGCATGACGTGATTGTTTTGACTGATAGAAAGAACATTGCCAATCTTTCTAAGGCAAATCCTGCTGAACAAACAGGAAAGTTCAAAGAGGGACCTGCTTCTCTAGGGTATGAGACGGGCTAGATTCCAATTCTCTACTTGTAAACTCCCCCTGAAGGATTTAAAAGGTGTGATGAATATGGGGGAAACTCCTTCCAGCCATGCTTGCACCAATCCAAACAATGCTTTTAAAAAAAGGCATGAGAATTAGGTTAGAGAATTGGAACGCAACCAGGCTCCGCATCCAAATTCCTGAGAAAGCTTGCATTTGTGCACTCTTCCCCACGCATTTATAAGCATTGGATTGGTGGAAGCATGGATTAGAGGGAGTTTATCCTTTCTTGCACCTGTCATTTGATTTGTAAATCCATGAAGGGAAGTCTCACCTGGCAGCCAAGAGCGGCCCGAATGAAGGTCAGGACGGTTGGAGACACTGGGGCCGCTCCTGTGATCATCAGCCTCACACGACCCCCAAGACTGTTCTGGAGAACACAAAGGAGGAAAGACATTGACATCCATGGTTGTACCTCACACAATAGAACAGTGATTCTCAAATTTGGGTCGCACGTGTGGGGAAGAGAAAAACAATATGCCAGTCTGAACTTAAACCAGGTGTGTAGAAATAATATTATTAGCAGTGCCATTTTTGGTTGATTTTCTGGTCAACCCAGTGAGTTTGTTAACCTTCAACGACAGTGACGACCAGTTTTGAAGCCTACCAGTTATTTTAGTGTTGCCTGTATTAATTTTATTTTGGCATTAATATGTGTCAGCATTACTTCCATGCTCGCAATGAGGCAAGTAACAGTGAAACATGCATGAGAACATCAGATGTTCTGGACGACTGAACACGCTCTCCGCAGCCGATGTAAGACTTTTAAACAGGTCAACATTCACAAGGTCGCAGGGCCAGACGGATTACCAGAACGTGTAGTCAGAGCATGCGCTGACCAACTGGCAAGTGCTTTCACTGACATTTTCAACCAGTCCCTGACTGAGTCTGTAATAACAACATGTTTCAACCAGACCACCATAGTCATTGTGCCAAAGAACACTAAGGTAACCTGCCTAAATGACTACCGACCTGTAGCACTCACATATGTAGCATGAAATGCTTTAAAATGCTGGTCATGGCTCACATCAACACCATTATCCCAGAAACCATCCTTAGTTTTGACAAGATAAAAATCTGTCGTTCTGCCCCTGAACAAGGCAGTTAACCCACTGTTCCCCAGTAGGCTGTCATTGTAAATAAGAATTTGTTCAGTGTTAAAAAAATTAAAAAAGTTCAATACATCTACCAAATATTAATTTCCAAAGTTTTCTGCTTCAGTGTCTTTAGATATTTTTGTCAGATGTTACTATGTAATACTGAAGTATAATTACAAGCATTTCATAAGTGTCAAAGGCTTTTATTGACAATTACATGAAGTCGATGCAAACAGTCAATAGTTGCAGTTTTGACCCTTCTTTTTCAAGACCTCTGCAATCCACCCTGGCATGCTGTCAATTAACTTCTGGGCCACATCCTGACTGATGGCAGCCCATTCTTGCATAATGCTTGGAGTTTGTCAGAATTTGTGGGTTTTTGTTTGTCCAACCGCCTCTTGAGGATTGACCAGTTCTCAATGGGATTAAGGTCTGGGGAGTTTCCTGGCCATGGACCCAAAATAGATGTTTTGCTCCCCGAGCCACTTAGTTATCACTTTTGCCTTATGGCAAGGTGCTCCATCATGCTGGAAAAGGCACGGTTCATCACCAAACTGTTCCTGGATGGTTGGGAGAAGTTGCTCTCGGAGGATGTGTTGTTACCATTCTTTATTCATGGCTGTGTTCTTAGGAAAAATTGTGAGTGAGCCTACTCCCTTGGCAGAGAAGCAACCCCACACATGAATGGTCCCAGGATGCTTTACTATTGGCATCACGCAGGACTGATGGTAGCGCTCACCTTGTCTTCTCTGGACAAGCTTTTTTCCAGATGCCCCAAACAATCGGAAAGGGGATTCAGAGAAAATGACTTTACCCCAGTCTTCAGCAGTCCAATCCCGGTACCTTTTGCAGAATATCAATCTTTCCCTGATGTTTTTCCTGGAGAGAAGTGGCTTCTTTGCTGCCCTTCTTGACACCAGGCCATCCTCCAAAAGCCCTTCGCCTCACTGTGCATGCAAATGCACTCACACCTGCCTGCTGCCATTCCTGAGCAAGCTCTGTACTGGTGGTGCCTTGATCCCACTAAAAATCGACTTTAGGAGATGGTCCTGAGGCTTGCTGGACTTTCTTGGGCGCCCTGAAGCCTTCACAACTATTGAATTGCTCTTCTTGAAGTTCCTGATGATCCGATAAATGGTTAATTTAGGTGCAATCTTACTGGCAGCAATATCCTTGCCTGTGAAGCCCTTTTTGTGCAAAACAATGATGACGGCACGTGTTTCCTTGCAGGTAACCATGTTTGACAGAGAAAGAACAATGATTCCAAGCACCACCCTCCTTTTGAAGCTTCCAGTCTGTCATTCAAACTCAATCATCATGACAGAGTGATCTCCAGCCTTGTCCTCGTCAACACTCACACCTGTGTTAACAAGAGAATCACTGACATTATGTCAGCTGGTACTTTTGTGGCAGGGCTGAAATGCAGTGGAAATGTTTTGGGGCGATTCAGTTCATTTGCATGGCAAAGAGGGACTTTGCAATTCATTTGATCATTCTTCATAACATTCTGGAGTATATGCAAATTGCCATCATACAAACTGAGGCAGCAGACTGAAAATTAATATTTGTACTGTACACATTAGCGCAATTAACCGGTGCCCCCGCACACTGACTCCGTACCGGTACCCCCTGTATATAGGGGGTACCGGTATAGCCTCGCTATTGTACTGCTGAGCATTAATTATTTGTTACTTTTATATTAATATCTTATTTTTCTTAAAACTGCATTGATGGTTAAGGGCTTGTAAGTAAGCATTTCACTGTAAGGTCTACCTGTTGTATTCGGCACATGTGACAAATATCAAATGTTATCTGCCAGCAAATAACAAAAAAAATATATATATATATATAAAATCATTGAGTTAATAAAGCCGCATAGAAACACTCTCTTTTTTGCTATCTGTGGTGGTGGGGCAGCCAGCAGAAAATACTGAGCGTAGGGGTTGGTAATGTTCTCTAGTTGCCACGTGATTGGCTTAGTGTTCTGTCACTCATAGGGACACTACATTACCACAAAATCTAAGGTGAGTGCTAGAAAATTCAAACCCCTTGGGTGCTGCCATAGTTATATTACAAGTGCCCATCCAAGAAGGCAAAAGGTCATTGGCCACAGATAAATTTACATCAAATAACATATCTACCGTAGCTATGATTGGACTGATCATCATGAAGGAATCAAGTCGACAATCTACTGGCAAATCCTTTTCAATCTTTGTCATATGAAAATAAATTAATCGATAAAGTGAATTGGTGCTCATCGGCCATAAACATTACACAAGAAGTTGAAAATTGCAAATTCAACAATGAGTGGTTTGGAAGGAATTAGTGGCTAACTTCAAGCATCTGCTAAACAGTCACTAGCCTGCTATTCAGGGGAGTTGGTGTGTGTGGGCCAAGTCTGGGTTTAAGAGTCTCTTTTCCAAGCTTCAAAGGATAAACATTCAACATTGGCCATGCTGTCAATCCAGCACGACTTCTGCTGCATTCAAAACAACTGGAAACTTGGACATTTCAGACTTCAGTGAGTTCAAAAGAACCTTACCACTGCTACTACACCAGACTTTGGGACTGCTGTTGGGACAGCTTTGTGTAGGCCCTAACATTGTGGGCACTTTCACCATTATAATTATTAATGTATTGTTTAGTGCTGTGTTGTGTAGCGGCTTTGCTGCCAAGCATTCAAAAAAAATAGTGGGGAGTCCGCCCCACCAAGATTAACATGCTAAAATCGCCACTGATCAAGAATATGGGCAAAAAGTAATTACTAACAATGAAAGTGTTGGGAATGTTGTTCCCATGATATTAAATGTATAAATTAAATGACAATACAGCATTTAAAGCAGACAGAAAAAAATATAAAAACGTAACATGTAAAGTGTTGGTCCCATGTTTCATGAGCTGAGAAAAGAACCCAGAAATGTTCCATACACACATTAGGCTTCTCTCTCTCAAGTTGGTGTGCGCATCCCTGTTAGTGAGCATTTCCCCTTTGCAAAGTTAATCCATCCACCTGACAGGTGTGGCTATCAAGAAGCTAATTAAAACAGCATGATCATTACACAGGTCCACCTTGTGCTGAGGACAATAAAAGGCCACTAAAATATGCAGTTGAGGGTGCATGCAATTGGCATGCTGACTGCAGAAATGTTCAATTAATGTTAATTCTCTACCATAAGCCGCATCCAACATTGTTTTAGACGATTCGGCAGCATGTCCAACCAGACTCACAACCGCAGACCACATGTAACACCAGCCCAGGACCGCCACATCAGACTTCTTCACCTGTGGGTTCGTCTGAGTGGGTGTGTCTATAATAAAGCCCTTTTGTAGAGAAAAAATAATTCTGATTGGCTGGGCCTTTGCCTTATCAGGCCAAACCATGGCTGTGCCCATGCCCAGTCATGTAAAATCCATAGATTAGGGCATTTATTTCAATTGACCGATTTCTTTATCTGAACTGTAACTCAGTAGAATCAATGACATTTTTGCATCTATATTTTGGTTCAGTATAGTTTTACAGATTGCATTTCGAGCAATTTTTTGCAATGCAAATACTGGGTCGCGACAGACAACCTGGTTAAATATGGGTCCAGAGGCAAAACCAATTGAGAACCACTGCAATAGACAACCTTAAGATAAAAGTATTTTTTCGATATTGGGGTCTGTGGGGGTATTCAATCGGGGACGATGTTGGAAACATGTTATCCTCTGGATTCTACTCAGTGCATTTTCCCGCCCAATCAAACTCCTTCGGGATCGGTGTGCCTTCCACGGGACAGTTGACCCAACATAGGCTAATGCCATTAGCATGAAGTTGTAAGTAACAAGAACATTTCTCAGGACAGACATATCTGGACAGAGACATATCTGATCTTGGCAGACCGATTCAATTCTTGTTATCCAACTGCACTGTCCAATTTATAGTAGCTATTTCAGTGAAAGAATATCATACTATTGTTTGAGGAGAGTGCACAATTTTGAACATGAAAAGTTATTAATAAACAAATGAGGCACATTTGGGCAGTCTTGATACAAAATTTTGAACAGAAATGCAATGGTTCATTGGATAAGGCTAAAACTTGATACACTGATGCCATCTAGTGGCCAAAATCTAAATTGCACCTGGGCTGGAATAACATGGACTTTCAAAGATGACACACACATATTTTATTTTTTTCTTTGTATTATATTTTACCCAATCTAATGTGTTATATTCTCCTACATTCCCTTCACATTTCAATAAACTTCAAAGTGTTTCCTTTCAAATGGTACCAAGAACATGCATATCCTTGCTTCAGGGCCTGAGCTACAGGCAGTTAGATTTGGGTATGTCATTTCAGGCTAATGTTTTTTTTTTTTTTTTTAAAGGGGGCTAATCCTTTTAAGTGTTGCATTATAATGCTTCATTCAAATTTGCCATGATGAAAAATACTAATGTGTGGCACTTTCTTATCGCCAATTATTTTTACCATTAACCCTCATCTTTACAATACCCACAATCCTAAAAAACATTTTATTTAACATAATTTTACCTTTACCTTGCTCGGGGGATTCGTTCCAGCAACCTTTTGGCTCATGGCCTAACACTAACCACTAGGCTACCTGCCGTTCCTAACCTTAACCCTCACCCAGAACCCGAAACCAAAACTTGGCTCATACAAGTTGCAACATTAAAGTCAACATTGTCCTTTCTTGCACGACCATCATGTTCCTATCCATGGGTACCTGGACTTTTTGGAAGATGAGCTTGTCCCACAAGCTGTCCTTCCTGACTATGCCATTCATCATCTCCGCATGCTTCCTCCTGGAGGCGAAAACCAGCAGCCATCTTTTCAGTGGCGTGTTGGCCTGTCCGAAGATCTTTGAAGGAGAGAGGAAAATAAATCTTATTTATCTTGCAAAGGATATTGGTCTTATGCCCAGCTCCCAACCTTGAGCCTTCATCAAGGGCAAAACTGGGGTGGATGGATAGCAACAATCTGGAAAGCAGCAGCCCATTGGTTGACAGTTCAGTTTGCTCTTTTATAGCCCAGCCCAGGATTTGAACCAGTGCCTGTCCAGCTACTGGTCCAACTGTCTGACCTCTGGGCTACCTACCACCCGTTCTCCAAAGAAAAGAGAGTATTCAACAATATATCAAACCCCAAAGCAATCTAGGCCACTGAGCTATTTGAAACCTTTGTGGTCAAATTCAGTTCAACCCACCTTTCCAATGTTTATGAAGCGTCTTGGTTTTCATACCATTGCCCACACCTACCCATGCTTTAAGTAAGGTTTCAATACACATGTACAACCTTTCCAATATATTTTTGTATTAATCTTTTATGCATGTCCCATTAAAATAAATCCAGCTACTGGTACTAAATGATACGGTCATATTATTGTTGAAAACATCTTTCAGGGTCTACAGTATATCTGACCTTGTCAAACATGCGGTTGAGCAGGCGGGGGACGACAGGGAAGACTGTTGGCTGCAGGGTCTTCAGGTCGTCCATCAGGAGCCGAATGTCCCCCTGGAAGTAGCCAATCCGTGCACCGTGCACCAGGATCACTCCCTGGAGAAGGGTGGAGGTGTGAGGAGGCAGATGAAAAAGGAAGTGTCCGTTAACTGTCAGGTACACGTGTCAAATATGTTCCAACAAATTTTAGGTGATCTAGCTATGAGTTTGCGCTTTTGTGGTAGTGGGCAAACTAAATCAAGCTAAGCTCAATTATTTGACATTAAGTGTATTTAAAAAAAAGGGGGCAATCCGCAATTGCTACAACCATTTTTGGCCTTTTAAAATAATTATATTTATCTACACACACGGATTCTTGAAGACTAACTTATGCCTGATGAGCTTCGTCCAACTGTCATACCCCATCAGAATCCAAAATAAGCTTATTTTACTCCAATGTTTATAAACAAAGAAAATGTAAACACACTATAGCCACAAAACAAGGTTAAAACTCAAATTCTGATATCATGGATGATCAATCCTTGCAGTCTCAGTTTTAACAAGGGTAAAATGAAACAAGGGGTTCCAGCTTCTCGTCATTCTATCAGTTTCAGTACGTACCTCCACTACCCTCTCAAACATGTGTGCTAGAGGTAGGTAGGACATGTGAATGTCATGGAGGTTCAGCATGCAGTGCACCTGCGGAAGACACACACCCACCCGCGTCAGGCATTGCATTACCTCAAAAACCCTCTCAAACATGTGGGCCAATGGCAGGAAGGAGATGAGCACATCCTTAGTGCTGGGCTTGAGTATGCTCTGAGTAGACAGAGCGGAAAAAGATATGGAAGGGAAAAAAGGAAAAAAAGGGAACGGATAGGAGAGGACAGACAGGAAAGTCAGTCAACATGAAGAGGAACATGATTGAGGAACAAGAGCGAGAAAAAAAAAATAACTGACTGGATTTTAAAGGGCATTTAGCAGGGTGGTGGGTAAGGAAGTGCAAAGAAGGCTTGGTAAACAGCAGCTTTCCACACATTGTGGAATACAACAGTACATATTAACATGACACTAAGCATAATAAGGGCCCATTTTGTTTTACTTGCCCATCTAAGCAGAGGAAAATGTTAAGATAAAAATAGCTGTTTTTAAGCCAGGTTTGTTATTGCAAATAAGAACTTGTTTTCTATTGTTACCAGGTTGAATAAATTATACTTACTGTTATAAGAAAACACTTAGTTTCACGATACCTATATTTCTTTTGATATTCACAATGCTTACACTTCCTTTGATAAGCCATTCAAGGAACAAATTAAATCAAAAGGGTGGTTAGTTTACCTCTGTTATCTTGATGAAAGCAGCACAATTGGCAATAACATTGCCATGTGTAAGCATTCCACCCTTTGGGTTTCCTGGGAGTAAAAGAAAACAAGTGACCATTTATTAAATCTTGAAGGTTAGATGCTTCACGTTTTCAGTAAACAATATCACTAATAAAAATAGTCAGTAATTCATGTGTGTGGGAGAGTCTCCATTCATGGAAATGGATTAGTACAGTTTATCAACTGGATCATTCTTGTCACGAGGGTCCAAGTGTAACACACATCCTCCTGATCATGCATGTGTGCACAGTATGTCAGTGAGTGTTTCTTCACACTTGACTATCATACTATTTGTATTACATTATACATGTCAGTGTCCTGGCCTATTTTTCTACTGTGTTGCTTTTGAAATAAGACTGTTCATACTTTTAAAATGTCTACTCTCTACTTTGAATCCCTGACTATGAAAAGCCTGACCTTAAGAGTCTTGAAGTGTTTGAACCCTCTATAGCCATTATGGTTATTCTCCGACCCTGCTGGTCCCCTATGAACATTTGAACATCTTGGCAAAACAAAATCGGGACTTAAATGGTACTCTTAAATCTCTACCCGGTACAGCGAGAAGAGGACTGGTCACCCCTCTAGGTTTCTTCCTTTTCCAATGAGTTTTTCCTGGCCACAGTGCTTCTACATCTGCATTGCTTATTCTATGGGGTTTTAGTATGGGTATCTCAAATCAATTCATATTTTATTTGTCACATGCACCGAATACAACAGGTGTAGGTAGACCTTACCGTGAAATGCTTAATTACAAGTCCTTAACCAACAATGCAGTTCAAGAAATAGAATTAAGAAAATATTTACTAAAATCAAATAAAAAGTAATAACGAGGAAATGGTTCAATTCACAATCTTATAATTTATTTGTAAATTATGCCTAAGCGTTGGAGCGTGCCCCTGGCTATTTGTAAATTTTAAAAATGTAAATAGCATGGTTGTCTGGTTTGCTTAATATAAGGAATTTGAAATTATTAACACTTGACACTTAAGTATATTTGATCAATTACATGTATTTTTGCTACTTAAGTATATTGAAAACCAAATACTTCTAGACTTTAACTCAAGTAGGATTGGGTAATTTGTACATGTAGGTAGGGGTAAAGTGACTATGCATTGATAATAAACAGCGAGTAGCAGCAGTGTAAAACAAAGGGGGGGGGGGGCAATGCAAATAGTCCAGGTGGCCATTTAATTAATTTCTTCAGCAGTCTTATGCCTTGGGGGTAGAAGCTGTAAAGCAATTTGTGACAACTACCGATGTACAAAAAAAAAAAAAAGCTTTATAAAATTAATTTGATTGTTTTAATGTGGGATATGCAAATTCTGAAATACCGAGTAGTGACATGAAGGCAGAATTAATGCACACACACCTGTGGTTCCACTAGTGAAGCAGATGAGTGCCAGGTCTTCTGGTGTTGGGGGCTATAGTAGACCACAAAGAGATTTAAGAGCGAACTAGTAGCACGTTATTTTAACAGTACAGACATACCAGATATTCACAAACAAATAACATAGTAAAGACAGTAATAACCTACTACTTATATTATTTGTTTCTTTGGGATTCATTAAATCACCACTGTTTGAATGAACCGCAATATGGATTTGAACAGTCCTACTCACCAATGGCTGGTGGTGGTGGGCCTTGCCAACAGCCTGAGGATGACAAGGGAACAGTAAAGAAAACATGACACAATTCAGTTACATTTTTTACCGCATTGAAACATCAGCTCTAACATAAGAAAACATATCTGGGATATTCATAACCAAACAAAACTAGAGAAAATATCAAAATGAGGACACTGCTCTAACAAGCTGGTTTTCTCAATGAGCCTCTGGATAAGAGCCTTGGCTAAACGGGAATACTGTAAACATAGAAGTACATTACATTTTAGAGCTTACCTCCACATCCTTCAGGCTAAGGATCTCGATGCTGCTCTGCTGCCCGCGGGCCATCAGCTCCTCGTCAAAGGCCTCCATGAGCACGATGGTCTTCAATGTGTGCTCCTTGCCGCTCACGCAGTCCAGGATGAGCCGCGCTTTCTCCGCCAAGTCACAGATCACCGTAGAGATGGCGGCTGAAAACATGGGATGGCACTGGGTTATTTATTGTCAACTTATTTTTTTATGTTCCGTGACGGACGAGGTATAGTCCTGTCTTTTGTCCTGAGAAATTAATTTAGTTACACATTAATTGAACGTTCTTGTATAATGCCTACAGTAGTGACATAACCATGACTTGTCATCTAATGACATGTAATCTGCATAAACTCTTACGTTTTCAGTGTTAGTGAGATTTCAGTGCATTATAATGCTTCATAAGTTTATATGACAATCTAAAGTAATGTTTGAAATAATAACTTCTATATCATAAACAAATATTTGAGGGCCGCCGTGTCTGCTGGTTGATACTAGTTCATTCTACAGCTGGTGAGGAAGCCAAGACAGACACATTTGCCAGTGTGGAATGTAGCTACTGTAGCCCCTTCGCACATGTAGATCTGTAATATAGAATATTGTGTGTGTGGTACCCATGAGTACAATTGACAGACTGAGGGGCTTTTCCTGTTCTAGTTATTCTATTTCTAAGGAAAAGTCTAGGGGTCAATTTTGGATATCAGCCCACACTTTTGTGACCTTGTTCCAAATAGTGTTTGTGGTTGCCCTGTGACATACCTTGGTCGATGATGTATTCAATGGCCTCAAGGCCTAGCGTGTCATACAGTGGTACACACACCAGGGAGTATGTGTAACAGGCCAGCTCTGAAATGGTCCACTGTAGGAGAGGACATGGATAACATCAGTACAGGGGTACATTTTTTATCAAGGTTTGACGCAGAGTTCCGAAATCGTTCTTGCTTAAAGCATATACTAAAATCAGCAAAAAAAGAAACATCCTCACTGTCAACTGCATTTATTTTCAGCAAACTTAACATGTCTAAGTATTTGTATGAACATAAGATTCAACAAACGAACTACACAACTTCCACAGACAGTATCTGGTGTGGCCACCAGTCACATAAGTACTGCAGTGCATCTTCTCCTCATGGACTGCACCAGATTTGCCAGTTCTTGCTGTGAGATGTTACCTCACTCTTCCACCAAGGCACCTGCAAGTTGCCTTCCCTGTAACGCACAGCGTTGATTGCCTGCAATGACAACAAGCTCAGTCCGATGCTACTGTGACACACCTCCCCAGACCATAACGGACCCTCCACCTCGAGCCCACTCCAGAGTACAGGTCTCTGTGTAAAGCTCATTCCTTGACGATAAATGCGACTCGTCAGTGAAGAGCACTTTTTGCCAGTCCGATCTGGTCCAGCGATGGTGGGTTTGTGCCCATAGGCGACGTTGTTGCTGGCGATGTCTAGTGAGGACCGGCCTTAAAACAGGCCTATATGTAAAAGGGGATGTGCGCACAAGTAAAAGCAAGAGTGTGCAAGAAAGAGTGAGAGAAATAATTGTTGCTGCTCATTCCTCTTACCTCTGGCCTGTTCTGGGAAAAGATGCCGATATGCTTGTCTCCAGTCTGGGAGTGCCCCCTGTGGAGGAGAGCCGAGCCAATGCACTCGGCTTTGTCTGCAACCTTCACAAAACAAATAGCAAAGACGCTCTTACTTTTCCCCATTTGAACAATCATATGACCCATACCGGTTTGAGGGAATTCATTATGAATTACAAAGATAAAAAAGTAAAACATCTATATAAAAGATGGGCACTATGCAAATCTCTCATTTGTTAATGGCGTATATATCCTATTCAGTTAATTGTTAAACTGACTGAAGAACGAACTAATTAACCAAATTAGCTATAAAATGTCTAAAGTCCGTTGCTCAAAGAGAAGCCAACTGGAACTACCTTTTCCATCTAAAAAAAATGGCAGTATAGCTCACCTCTCGGTATGACAGCCACTCGTAAGGCTGGTTGGGTTTTCGTGATCCTAGACAGGGCCCATCATCTGGAAAGTAAAAGACAGTGCCCTTGTGACGACAACACTGCGGTTCTCTAAATGCTTACTGATGGAAAACCATGGTCCTTATACGATATTCTTCTCACAACTTAAGACAAAAGTTGTAGAATTTTGTTTACATTGTTCATTATTACTCCAGTGTTGGCCTTCGGGAACATAAACATTTTGCTGCACCTGCGATAATGTGGAAGTCTGTGTAAGCGACCAATACAAGTTGATTTTATAATAAGCCACAAGTCAGTTAGAACCAGACCAGGGTTAAAATACTATTCAAACTCATTTTTGTCAGTGCTTGATTGAGCTTGCATGGCACAATGGAACCAATAGAATGCATACGTACAAATCCTTCCATCTGGCGCTCCAGGCGACAAAAGCTAAGGCTAAAAGTATTTGAAAGATTTCAAAAATAGTATTTGAACCTAGGTCTGGTTACAACCATAGGTTGGCAGGATTGCACCAATCTTGCAGAGAATAATGCACACATCCCAATAGTGTGCTGCTGAAAATAATAGCATGATGCAGACAGTTTTAGTAGAACAACTTTAATGAAAAAAGTTAAGAAACCCTAAATTCCTAGAGGTAGAGTTTCAGACGATGATAACTGTATAATATGGCATGTGGTGATTTCATTTGAATTAGGCACATTACCATCAACTCATTGTGTTGTGGTTTACCTTGCCATGTTTTTGCAATATATACAGACTATTCATCAGCATAACATACATCTCCCTCAACTGTATATTACTCAAATGAACTATCAAAATATTGATTTACTAATAAGGTTGCTTACTATTAAGACTGACTTGTCTGTGGCTGCATGCCTGTTGTCCTTTGAGTCTACACATCAACTAAATAAAGAAAAGATTTTAAAAAAATACACCCCCCCCCGAAAAAAAGAAAACGTGTTTGTTGATTTGTTTGTGGAAGAGTACTCACTGGACACCCGCAGGCCTCGGAGGAATACTTCGTACATGGTCCGCGCGTCACTGTAGTAGTGTGTCATGTGCTCATCGTCGTTATTCAGAATAGACCGCCTGACGTAACCGTCACCCTGTGAGGAGAGAGACATAGTTAAGTTGGGTCTTAAGAACATTTTGAAATAGAGGTTGACCGATTAATTAGGGCCGATTCCAAGTTTTCATAACAATCGGAAATCTGTATTTTTGGACACCGATTTGGCTTTTTTTAAATTGTATTTATTTAACTAGGCAAGTCAGTTAAAAACACATTCTTATTTACAATGACGGCCTAGGAACGGTGGGTTAAAACTATCTTGTTCAGGGGCAGAACGACAGATTTTTACCTTGTCAGCTCAGGGATTCAATCTTGCAACCTTACGGTTAACTAGTCCAACGCTCTAACCACCTGCCTCAATGCACTCCACGAGGAGCATGCCTGTTATGTGAATGCAGTAAGAAGCCAAGGTAAGTTGCTAGCTAGCATTAAACTTATTTTTTTTAAAACAATCAATCATAATCACTAGTTAACTACACATGGTTGATGATATTACTACTTTATCTAGCGTGACATGCGTTGCATATAATCGATGAGGTGCGCATTCGTGAAAAAGGACTGTCGTTGGGTTGCTCCAACGTGTACCTAACCATAAACATCAATGCCTTTCTTAAAATCAATACACAAGTATATATTTTTAAACCTGCATATTTAGTTACTATTGCCTGCTAACATGAATATCTTTTAACTAGGAAAATTGTGTCACTTCTCTTGCAACAGAGTCAGGGTATATGCAGCAGTTTGGGCAACCTGGCTCGTTGCGAACTGTGTGAAGACTTTCTTCCTAACAACGACAGCCAACTTTGCCAAACAGGGGATGATTTAACAAAAGCACATTTGCAAAAAAATCACAATCGTTGCACGACTGTACCTAACCATGAACATCAACGCATTTCTTAAAATCAATACACAGAAGTATATATTTTTAAACCTGCATATTTAGCTAAAAGAAATCCAGATTAGCAGGCAATATGGGGTGGACAGGGCAGTCTTACCCTATGAGGGCTGGTGTGTGTACAGAATTCTGTTCTAGCCAAGCAGCAACACACCTAATTCAAATAACCAAACTCTTAATTGAAGAACATGGTTAGGTGATTAGTAGAATAGTAACTGCTTGGCTGGAACAAAGGCATGCATCCACACCAGTCCTTGCACGGGGAAGATTCATTGCCCATTCATGAATTAGAGCAATTTTATTCAATCTTGGTCCTGGGGCCCACAGGATGTGCTGGCTTTTGTTCAACACCGTATGAACACACCTATTTCAATGAATCAAGGGCTGGATCGATTGAAATGAAAGTGTTACTGCTAGGCAGGAAGAAAATCATTGCTTACTCTGTGTGTGTGTGTGTGTGTGTGTGTGTGTGTGTGTGTGTGTGTGTGTGTGTGTGTGTGTGTGTGTGTGTGTGTCCCAAAAACCATGGTTATAAAAATAAAAATGTTAGGTCTGGAAAAAAGGTAAGAAATATTTTTACCAAGATTTTGAATACACATTTCATAATTCCACACTTAACCTCCTGCATTCAAACCAACCATGAACAAATGTCTCATGTCTTAACTAAAATAGAGAGTAAATGGTGTCATGCTCTCTGTGTAACCCTTGTGTTAACATGTTGCAAATGGCCTAGCTGCTGCACTCAGGAATTGCTTTTATGTAGCTTTAAGAAATAAGCCAAACATCCAAAGGCACTCCCCAGATCCTATTTCAGTCACAATGAGACCATTCAGGCTGACTTGACAGACAGAGACACACAGAAACTTGATCATCGTGGTTGTGTGTCATATTTATAATGGCAGTTCGGTCACACACACACACACACACAACCTTTCTTATGGATAAGTAAAAAGTATTCTATGGAGCAAAAGATTCAGCACAGATTTCAGGTTATTTACTTGGCTACAGCTGTAGCATTAGCATGGTTTAGTGCAAAACAATATGTATGTTAGGACCCATGTTAGCATGCTCCAAATAGCATGGGTTCACATTATTAGTCATATGTATGGGAAACCTGTGTTATACATCTAATGAAATGCTTACTTGCATGTTCCTTCAACAAGTAAGCAATAACAAAAGATAAGAACTGAAAGTATAATACGAGAAGGCACAATATAGTCCAATATTTACATGTGTATTGGAGAAGGATGTGCAAGTATATAAATTGAGCAGTATAAATAGAGCCAGGTAGCAGTATTTGTGATCTGTGAGTGTAGCATGAATATAAACTGCATGAAAGGAGCATACAAAAACATTAAACACCTGCTCTTTCCATGACAGACTGACCAGGTGAACACTATGATCCCTTACTTAATAAATTCACTTCAAATCAGTGTAGATGAAGGGGAGGAGACAGGATAAAGAAGGATTTTTAAGCCTTGAGACAGAGACATGGATTGTGCATGTGTGCCATTTAGAGGTTGAATTGCCAGGACAAAATATTTAAGTGATTTGAACAGGGTATGGTAGGTGCCAGGCGTATCGATTTGTGCCAAGAACTGCAATGCTGCTGGGTTTTTCCACACGCAACAGTTTCCCGCGTGTATCAAGAATGGTCCTCCACCCAAAGGACATCCAGCCAACTTGAGACAACTGTGGGAAGCATTGGAGTCAACATGGGCCAGCATCCCTGTGGAACGTTTTCCACACCTTGTAGAATCCTTGCCCCAACTAACTGAGGCTGTTCTGAGGGGAAAAGGGGTGGGGGGAGTGGGGGGGACTCGTGTGTGTGTGCGCATGTGTGATATGTTGCGTATAAACAGAGCAGGTGGTCAGTCCAGTTCAAGTGTTCAGCAGTCCGATGGCTTTTCGAGCTTCTGAGCATGTTGGGACCAGACCTCATGCTCCGATACTGTCGGGGAGACATTAAGGGAGAGAACAGCGTGTGGGAGTCCTTGATGCGAGTGCCTTCCTCATGCACCGTTTTGAGTAGATGTCCTGGATGTGTGGGAGCACAGTCCCAGTGATGTACTGGGCCGTCTTCACCACCCACTGGAGGGCCTTGCACTCGTGGACGGAGCGATTCCTGTACCAGGCCATGGTGCAACCTGTCAGTATGTTAAAATGGTGCCGTGGTAGTATTTGGAGAGGACCCAGGGCAGCATGCCAAATTTCTTCAGCTGCCTTAGGAAGGAGCGACGCTGTTGCGCCCTCTCGCATAGAGTGATGGTGTTATTGGTCCATGGCAAGTTCTCGGTGATGTGGACACTGAGGAACTTAAACATATGACTCTACTGCAGTCCCGTTGATGTGGATTGGGGCATGTTTCCTCTTCTGCTTCCTGAAGTCAAGAATCAACTCCTTTGTTTTGCTGACGTTGAGGGAGAGTTTGGTGTAATGACACCACAATGACAACTCACCTCCTCCCTATAGGCAGATTAGTTGTTGGTTCAGGCCTACAACCATGGTGTCGTCAGCAAACTTGATGGAATTGGTGTCGTGCAAACCCACGCAGTTGTGGGTGAACACTGAGAACTGAGAACACACCCCTGGTGGGCCGCTGCTTCAAGAGTCCGTGTGTAGGGGATATTGTTGCTGATCCTCACAGCTTGTGGTTTACCTGCCAGTCAGGAAGTCCAGGATCCAGTTGTAGAGGGTGGTGTCCAGACCCAGGATTCTGAGCTTGGTGGGAACAATAGTGTTGAATGCTGAACTGTAGTCAATGAACAGCATTCTCACACAGGAGTTAATCTTGTCCAGATGTGTTATTGTCATGTAAATAGCGATGAAAAAGCCATCTTCTGTGGATCTGTTGGAGCGGTAGGCAAATTGGAGTGTGCCTGGAATACTGGCCTTGATGTGGGCCATAACCAGCCACTCGAAGCACTTAATGACGACGGAGGGGAGTGCAATGGGGCGAGAGTCTTGGGCACGTCACCTAGTTTTTCTTTGGGCAATGGTTGCCTCCTTAAAGTTGGTGGGCACTATAGCCTGGGACAGGGACAGGTTGAAAATGTCAGAGAAGACACCCACTGGTCAGCACACACTGGCCAGGGATGCCATCTGGACAGGCGACTGAGTATTTATTCAGTCGAGAGTTTCTCCCGTCAGCCTCTGTGAACAAAAGCATCTGGGCATCCGGAGCAGCGAGAGTCTTCCAGGATGGCTCGGTATTTCCTGCCTCAAATTGACCATAGACTGTGTTAAGCTTGTCTGAGAGGGAGGCTTCTATGGGAACCACACAGATGGATTTGCTTTTGTAGTCTGTCCGACAAGAGTTAGCTGTCGAACATATGTGTTGTCTTTTTGGGTCCCTAATAGATTTACAGAGCTCTTAACTGCTTGCCTTGTACGAGTCACGTGCCACCGAGTCATTGGGGTTCGTTCTGCTGACATTGACCCTTGCAGAACAAGCTCTCAGCATTGTACATTGCATTGAGATCTTAATTTATTCAGGGATTTTGGTTGGGGTAGGATGTCCGGATTGTTATTGTGGGTATAAGCAACACATTTCCTAATGAAGCCTGTGACTTATAATGCATTTTCCGCAATGTTGATGGATAAGTCCTGGGTGGATGAATCTTTGAACATACATTATACAGGGCATTCGGAAAGTATTCAGACCCCTTGACTTTTTCACATTCTTACGCCTTATTCTAAAAAATAAAATAAAAATTAATTCCCCCCTAAATCTACACACACCCATAATGACAAAGCCAAAAAGTGTAAATTTATAACAAATTAAAAAAAATTGAAATTACTATTCAGACCCTTTACGCAGTACTTTGTTGAAGCACCTTCGGCAGCAACTACAGCCTCGAGTCTTCTTGGATATGAAGCTACAAGCTTGGTACACCTGTATTTGGGAAGTTTCTTCCATTATTTTCTGCAGAGCCCCTCAAGCTCTGTCAGGTTGGATGGGGAGCGTCGCTGCACAGCTATTTTCAGGTCTCACAGAGAGGTTCAAGACCAGGCTCTGGCTGGGCCAATCAAGGGCATTGAGAATAGTCCCAAAGCCACTCCTGCGTTGTCTTGGCTGTGTGCTTAGGGTCGTTGTCCTGTTGGAAGGTGAACCTTCGCCCAAGTCTGAGGTCCTGAGCAGGTTTTCATCAAGGATCTCTGTACTTTGCTCTGTTCAGCTGTCCCTTGATCCTGACTAGTCTCCCAGTCCCTGAAAAACATCCCCACAGCATGCTGCCACCACAATGCTTTACCGTAGGAATGGTGCCAGGTTTCCTTCCTGCTTGGCATTCAGGCGAAAGAGTTGAATCTTGGTTTCATCAGAACAGAATATTTTGTTTCTCATGGTCTGAAAGTCTTTTAGGTGCCTTTTGGCAAACTCCAAGTGGGCTGTCATGTGCTTTTTATTGAGGAGTGGCTTCCGTCTGGCCACTCTACCATAAAGGCCTGATTGGTGGAGCGCTGCAGACGAACTCTAGTGCTCTGTCCGAGTGACCTCCCTGACCAAGGCAATTATCCCCGATTGCTCAGTTTGGCTGGGCGGCCAGCTTTAGGAAGAGTCTTGGTGGTTCCAAACTTCTTCCATTTAAGTATGATGAGGCCACTGTGTTCTTGGGACATTCAATGCTGCAGACATTTTTTGGTACCCATCCCCAGATCTGTGTCTTGACACAACCCTGTCTCGTAGCTCTATGGACAATTCCTTCGACATCATGGCTTGGTTTTTGCGCTGACATGCACTGTCAACTGTGTGACCTTATGTAGACAGGTGTGTGCCTTTCCAAATCATATCCAATCAATTGAATTTACCACAGGTGGACTCCAATCAAGTTGTAGAAACATCAAGCATGATCAATGGAAACAGGATCCACCGGAGATCAAATTTCAAGTCCCATAGAAAAGGGTCTGACTACTTAAGTAAATATGGCAATTTGTCATTAATTAGCAACAATTTATAAAAACCTATTCTCAATTTGTCATTATGAGGTATTGTGTGTAGATTGCTGAGTTTTTTTTAAATAATCCATATTGAAATAAGGCTGTAACGAAAACAAGATGTGAAAAAAGTCAAGGGGTCTGAATATTTTCGGAAGGCACTATTTGCACAAACACGTATGTGGATACCCCTTCAAATGAGTGGATTTGGCCATTTCAGCAACACCCATTGCTGAGAAGTGTATCAAAATCAAACACACAGCCATGCAATATCCATAGCAGTATCAATATCCATTGACAGTACAATGGCCTTTACTGAAGAGTTCAGTGACTTTCAACGTGGCACTGTCCTGGGGTGCCACCTTTCCAACAAGTCATTTACATTAATGTCCTACTAAAGATGGCCCAGCCAACAGTAAGTGCTCTTATTGACAAGTGGAAATGTCTAGGAGCAACAGCGGCTCAGCCGCGAAGTGGAAGGACACACAAGCTCGCAGAACGGGACCGGCGAATGCTGAAGCGGAAAAAAAAAAATGTCTGTCCTCGGTTGCAACACTAACTACCAAGGTCCAAACTGCTTCTGGAAGCAACACCAGCACAAGACCTGTTTGTTGGTAGCTTCATGAAATGGGTTTCCATGGCCGAGCAGTCGCACACAAGCCTAAGATCACCATGCGCAATGCCAAGCATTGGCTGGAGTGGTGTGAAGCTCACCGCCATTTGACTCTGGAGCAGTGGAAACGCGTTCTCTGGGGTGATGAATCACTCTTCATCATCTGGCAGTCGGACGGACAAATCTGGGTTCTGCGTATGCCAGGAGAACGCTACTTGCCCGAATGCATAGTGCCAACAGTAAAGTTTGGAGGAGGAATAATGGTCTGGGGCCATTTTTCATGGTATGGGCCTGGCCCCTTAGTTCCAGTGAAGGGAAATATTAATGCTACAGCATACAATGACATTCTAGAGAATTCTGTGCTTCCAACTTTGTGGCAACAGTTTGGGAAAGACCCTTTCCTGTTTTAGCATGACAATGCCCCAGCGCACAAAGCGAGGTCCATACAGAAATGGTTTGTCGAGATCGGTGTGGAAGACCTTAACTGGCCTGCACAGAGCCCTGACCTCAACCCCATCAAACACCTTCGAGATGAATTGGAATGCCACAGCAATGTTCCAAGATCTAGTAGAAAGCCTTCCCAGAAGAATGGAGACTAAGGGGGAACCAACTCCATATTAATAACCATGATTTTGCAATGAGATGTTCAACAAGGTGTCCACATACTTTTGGTTACATAGCGCATTTCAAAAATCAGTATACTCATTTATTTTTTAATTAATTTCAATGTTTCATTTAGTTAAATAAAAAGGTTAAGGAACACAACAATTATTTGTTTTGAGTATTAAGGGTGGGGCAACTGTACAGTGTGTACATCAAACTCCTTCCCTCTCCTCTCTATCAATACCTACTCCTCAATCGTTTCCCTCCAAGAACCCCAAATTTGACCAGATACTTTGGCCCATTTTTCTCTTTTTCTTCTTTGGGCCCCCATTATTAACCAAATTTGCATAAAATTCTATGCAAAACATACATTTACAAATGTCCACGGGTTTAAGATGGACCAGTCCATCTGGCATTTGTCTTAACTGCCCTATGGCCAATCCGTTTCTGCAGCCGTCAACCACAGAGCAAAACAACAAAGAAACTACTAAAAACTGCTATGTGCTCTGTGAAGTTGGCCACAGCTGCACTAGACAAAACACCAAGCCTGCTTTTCATTGCAGAAAGTTGTTTCCTACCCTCCTGCCCTAGCTCACTCCCCCTTTGAGGATCTGAAATGACTAAATAAAGCTAGGGTAAAGCTAGCTAGGCTACCTGGGGTGGCGGAGGTTAGAGAAACTGGTCACCTTCCACTCACAGTGAATGAGTGCGAGTGAAGGGGGGCAGAGAAGAGGCAAGTTGTAGCTGGGTGAAGTGGAGTGAACAAGGACAGAGGGGGTGAGTGAGGAGTGGTGGCTATTTCTCTGGAATAGAACACAGCCTAGATGGTTGTCATGGTGACAAAGGGGCCCATGCTGACAGGCCCAGTTACATTGTGGTCTCTCTGATTCTCCGCTCTGGGTAAAGTTTCCTCAAGGTACAGATCTAGGATCAGCTTCCTCTCACCCAATCCTAACCTTAAACATTTCTATGGAAAATGCTAAACTGACCCAAGATCAGTGTCTAGAGTGTAATTACACCCTACTCTCTGGTCCTCCTGGGACCAGCTTTGAGAATGTATATCATTAGGGTTTGTGTATGTGTGTTCAAACCACTGCTACATCTTCTCAAACAAGACAAAAGACGGACTTTTTACCTTTTCTAACTTCACATAGAAAAACAGGCAGCAGATGCTAGAAGAGAAGACTGCCCCCACCCCAGTATTTACCATTAGTAATGAATCATGATATGAGTATCGGCCTGCATAATGACTTTGTATTGTACATTGAATACATTGGCTGGCTGAAAGAACGAAGACACTAGTGTTTTTCATTACACAACACAATTCTATTACACACACACACACACACACACACACGGACTGTAGGAATGCAGTGCTGGCACAGTAAAGAACTTCTTGTGTTTACGTAGGTCAGAGCAGGAACAGATTTCTCAAGTCTTCCCACTGCCAACACCGGGGTGTGTGCACTCAATCACACACACCCATTAATCTCACTTCTTAAGCAAGATAAATACAGGGACTTACTTGGTATCCAATTGAATCGGGGGAGTCCCGTAAAACGCTTCAATCTGTACTAGTACACACAATCAGTGACTCACTAAAATCTAAATAGTCTTGGACTACATGCTCAGACAAGCACACTTGTTGTCTGGCCTCCTACTCTGATACTGGGATATAATATTTTGAAAGTAGAAGAGAAAAAAAATCTGGTCCAACACTTCAAAGTGTTGTTAATAAAATTAACCTGTATATTAACCTGTGCAGACACAAACCAACGGCTACAGTACTAAAAATACATGACACATTGTCCAAAGCACCCATATTAACAGTCTGAACTTTTGAACCGCCTTAAACCAAGTTAACATTACAACGCTCTTTAGAAATGTACACAAGAATAACTTACTGTGGACAAGTACAATGCCATACAGTTATGAAGACTGATGCATCTATAGACAGTTGTCTTTTGTCATGTGTAGCCTTTTTTTGATGACAAATCCAGCCATTATTTCCTCATCACTTCCTCCTATGCTGTTAGACAAGTTGTCTCAGAAACAAAGGAAACCTATGCTCTTTGGACTTGTGCTGGAACTTTTTTTTTTTTAAAGGGGCACACTGGGATTTGAACATAAAGAAATAGAAGTAACGAAAACGTTCCCTTACCGCCATGGCCACTGACTGCATGTTGAGGTCGCAGGGCGGCTTGAGGGCCTTGGGCCGCGTGGCGTACCAGTAGGTGGTGAGGGCGGCAAGGGCGCCCACACCCATCAGCATGTTGGTGGGCAGGCTGTGCATGTACTGGCGCACATCCTCCAACTCTGGGATCCGCAGCTGTCTCAGGAGCTCCTGGGCCTGCATCTTCTCTCTGTTGTAGAGAGAGAGAGGGAGAGATGGAGAGAGAACAAACATTTAGTGTAACACATCTGTAGTCTTTGAAAAGTTAAATTTCCATCTCCCCTAGCCCATAACTACCTACTCAATATGTAAAGACATGAAAGAACTGCATAGGGGAAAGCAATAAATCGCCAGAGGAGGCCTCGTGCCCGGTTCCATTCGCCTACCCTGCACACTGAGGACTGAGCACATTTGGGGTGACATGTTTTACTTCAAGGAGCTTTGGTTGAGGGTGGAGCTACATTTATTACCAACATATTGTTTGTACCCATCTTATCCCCTTGGTTCTAGAAACATTATAGTAGATACTACTGAAATTGGTTGGTCCCATTACTCTCAAATGGCTTCCTTTCCTTTGTCTGCACTCACCTATAATAAGTAGATTGTATGCGATCAAGGAAGTCAATTTTAAGCAATCTTAGACCAGTGCAGCTGACGGAAATTATGAGGAAATCACTTCAGAACATTGAGACAGAGCTACACATTTCATGAAAAACGTAAACAAGATGGGAGAGAAAGGGTTTAGAGCAACACCTCACCAAACTGAATCCAAGGGAGGAAAATAGTTCCTTTTTAATTTTACCCATTTTTCCTCTCCAATTTCGTGGTAGCCAATCGGTAGTTACAATCTTGTCCCGTCGCTGAAACTCCCGTACGGACTCGGGAGAGGCGAAGGTCGAGAGCAGTGGGTCCTCTGGAATACAACCCAGCCAAGCGGCACTGCTTCTTGACACAATGCCCACTTAATCCGGAAGCCAGCCACACCAATGTGTTGGAAACATCGTACACCTGGCGACAATGTCAGCGTGCATTGCGCCCGGTACGCCACAGGAGTCGCTAGTGGGCAACGGGACAAGAACTTCCATGCCGGCCAAACCCTCCCCTAACCCGGATGACGCTGGGCCAAATTGTGAGCCACCCCATGGGTCTCCCGGTCACAGCAGGCTGTGACAGAGCCTGGACTTGAAGCAGGATCTCTAGTGGCACAGCTACAGTAGCACTGCAGTGACATAGACCACTTCGCCACTCGGGAGGCCTCATAGCTCCTTGTATTATTTTCCCCATCACCATACATTTGACGTGCAAACATAAATGAATGCCTTAGGGGAGGCAAACTGACACTCAAAACATTCCACAAACCAATTCTGAACACAGGTTTCCATCATGATATCAGGACACCCGCACATGGCACATTCATTTTCTGTGGGGAAGTAAGACGTGGTGACATTTCCTGTTTAGAGTGCTTTGATAGTGAGCTCACTGGAATCCCATCTTCCCTGCACACAAGGCCAGAGCCCTGTATAAACACTTCCTTGAAGTCAGCATTAAATCTCATGATCCAGCACGGTTTAATTGATCCAAGCAAAGGGGGTGGATTGATAGTCCAGGGTGTAAGGCAACATGTGACAACTGTGTGGGTACTTTCTACAGCAGGGATTGTCAACACTAATCAGCAGCGGACAGATTGTTTCTTGAGCGGCTGGTCGGGTGCTGGAGCATAACAATAAAATACATTTGTAGACTGCAAATTGACCACAAGAAGCCCAAACAGATATAATATATTTCACTAAAACATTTCAAACATCTATAACGCATGGGAATACTTGGGAACATATTTACAAAATAAAAATAGATTCTGGTGTTAAGTCTTATGTCCAACAATGAAAATACAAAGAAATATATACTTTTTTTTTAATAGTATTACCGTAAGGAAGAAAGAGGAATCTTATAGTACAAGGCCCTGAGGTTCTAGTCATTCACTCTCCACATGGAGACCGTCATAGGTCACAGTCTGAAGGACAGTCACCTCACAACATGTTCAATGTCAACAGCTCTTCTGTCAATACAACAACATTCAGCCAAACTGAAAGTTGTATTACTTGTCTATTTTATTATTTTACCAGGTAAGTTGACTGAGAACACATTCTCATTTACAGCAACGACCTGGGGAATAGTTACAGGGGAGAGGGATGAATGAGCCAATTGTAAGCTGTGGATGATTAGGTGGCCATGATGGTATGAAGGCCAGATTGGAAATTTAGCCAGGACACCGGGGTTAACACCCCTACTCTTACGATAAGTGTCATGGGAACTTTAGTGACCACAGAGAGTCAGGACATCCGTTTAACATCCCATCTGAAAGACAGCACCCTACACAGGGCAATGTCCCCAATCACTGCCCTGGGGAATTGGGATATTTTTTTAGACCAGAGGAAAGGGTGCTCCTACTGGCCCTCCAACACCACTTCCAGCAGCATCTGGTCTCCCACTGACCATGACCAACCCTGTTTAGCTTCAGAAGCAAGCCATTTTGAGTCAATACAACACCATGAACCAACACCTTGAGCATTAAAACGGTGAAGGGTCTTTAAAAACTAAAGACGACTACACTTCTACTCTCATTTCCCTTCAATTGTGACAATAGTTTTTGGATGATCCCATTTGTTCTGATCCCGTTTGTTACCATTGGAAACTGCACAGCAGTCTCAAAGGTGCTTCATCCTGTCTTGGCACAATTACAGAGATCAGCGTGAGAGGTAGAGAGAAACAGGAAAGAGTGAATAGGTCACCCTATGCCCTTTGCCCCTAGACTGCCTGCCACTATTGATGACTGAGAATGTTTAGTTAGACAGGGAGATGGCTCAATTTTGACTTCCAAGAACAGTGGCAGTCACATTTTAGCCTAAGAAAATATTCAAAAATAAAATGATATTCACATTGTGACAATCATTGAAAAATACTCTCCTTTTTTTTCTTTCTGCTCTGGCTAACTGCTCTGTATCAGTAGAGGTACCTTTACCTTGTATACCTGAAGTAGTAGCAATTGCTCCAAGAGGGGACTGAGCTACAGTAGACCTCTTAGTTGTGAAAACTATGAACAGGGCGACGCTCACTTTCAAAACAGCAGGCGCATGAGGCGCTGACCCTGTTCTGAGCCACTCATTGGAGCTCCGCTCAAGGAGGCAGTCCTTGAAAAGCGTGTGCCGGTCTGGGTTAGGACCACGAATAGGGCTGTGACTGTCATGGACGTTTTGAAGTGACCATCGTTATAAAAAATATATTTATTAAATTAAATACATTGTCCTCTCCTTCAATCTTGACTGCATGTGCTGCTGCTTCAGGGGCAGGGTATTGTCTAAGCAACCAAAGTCTCAAATCAGAGACTGTTCTGTGTTTACTTACTGGCAGCCCCCCGCACCTCTCTGAATCAGAGGGGTTGGGTTAAATGCAGAAGGAACATTTCAGTTGAATGCATTTAGTTGTACAACTGACTAGGTATCCCCTTTCCTAAACTGACAGCTAGGGGATAGCTAGCCTAACTTGCTGATATCTCGGTGAAGTGACAGTGTGCCCTGTTTGTGGTAAGCCATCGGGTGCATGTATTTGCTGATAGCAAGGTGTTGTAGCAAACAACTAAAACAAGCAGCAAAGTTTCATCATGTTGTAAAGAATACATGTTACCACAAAATAGACTAAACCACACGTCTCTCGTCTATTTTAATGCCTGGCCTTCTTCAGTCAGTGGTTCGTTCCACAACACCAAATTCATAAAAACAGGCTATTTTTTCCTTAACTGGACTTGCCTAGTTAAAAAAAGGTTAAAAAAAAATGTTTTATGTTAAAGTACAATCTATATATACACATACACAGTTGAAGTCAGAAGTTTACATACACTTAGGTTGGAGATATTAAGACTTGTTTTTCAAACATTCCAGAAATGAATTGTTAACAAACTATAGCTTTGGCATGTCAGTTAGGACATCTACTTTGTGCATGACAACAATTGTTTAGACAGATTATTTCACTGTATCACAATTCCAGTGGGTCAGAAGTATACATACACTAAGGTAACGGTGCCTTTAAACAGCTTGGAAAATTACAGAAAATGGTGTTATGGCTTTAGAAACTTCTGATAGGCTAATTGACATCATTTGACTCAATTGGAGGAGTACCTGTGGATGCATTTCAAGGCCTACCTTCAAACTCCGTGCCTCTGCTTGACAACATGGGAAAATCAAAAGAAATCAGCCAAGACCTCAGAAAAAAATTATTGTAGACCTCCACAAGTCTGGTTCATCCTTGGGATGAAGGTACCACGTTCATCTGTACAAACAGTACGTACGTATAAACATCATGTCACCACGCAGCTGTCATACCGCTCAGGAAGGAGACATGTTCTGTCTCCTACAGATAAACGTGCTTTGGTGCGAAAAGTGCAAATCAATCCCAGAACCGCAGCAAAAGACCTTGTGAATATGCTGGAGGAAACAGGTACAAAAGTATCTATATCCACAGTAAAAACGAGTCCTATATCGACATAACCTGAAAGGTTGCTCTGTAAGGAAGAAGCCACTGCTCCAAAACCGCCATAAAAAAGCCAGACCACAGTTTGCAACTGCACATGGGGACAAAGATTGTACTTTTTGGAGAAATGTCCTCTGGTCTGATTAAACAAAAATAGAACTGTTTGGCAATAATGACCATCGTTGTGTTTGGAGGAAAAAGCCCCGATCTCAATCCTATAGAAAATTTGTGGGCAGAACTGAAAAAGCATGTGCGAGCAAGGAGCCCTTTACAACCCTGACTCCGTTACACCAGCTCTGTCAGGAGCAGCGGGCCAAAATTCACCCAACTTATTATGGGAAGCTTGTGGAAGGCTACCCGAAACGTTTGACCCAAGTTAAACAATTTAAAGGCAATGCTATCAAATACTAATTGAATGTATTTAAACTTCTGACCCATAGGGAATGTGACGAAATAAATAAAATATGAAAGAAAAAAAAAAAGAAAAAAAAAAAACACTATTATTCTGACATTCTTAAAATAAAAGTGGTGATCCTAACTGACCTAAGACAGGGAATTTTTACTAGGATTAAATTCAGGAACGGTGAAAAACTGAGTTGAAATGTAGTTGGCTAAGGTCTAAGTAAACTTCGACTACTATAAATTCTAAAATGTATGTATTAAAACATTTATTTTCATGATGTCTTAATCCATTATCGTCAGTTACACGATTATAGAATTACCGTGCCAGCCCCAACCACAAAAGCCCGAATAGATCCCCATCATAGTGATTGAAGATTTAGTCCAGGATGCTAATGTTGCTAATGGCAGAGCCATCACATCTGAAACATGTTAATGAAGAAGAATCTAATCTCACATAAACAGGCCCCGGGGTAGACCATTCACAGGAATAGCTGGTGAATGGTCTTCCCCGGGGCCTGACACACACACACACACACACAGCCAGGGAAATTAGAGATTATAACAAAGAAGAGGTAAATGTTGCAGTTTTTCCTGAACAACCTCTAGATATGGAAAACTGCTTAGGTCAAACAAAATGGTGGAATTCTTAAGACTAGGGTAACTACCACAGCCGAATGCTCGCTATACTTAAAACCATTGTCATTTCCCTCTCAGCCCCACTCTTATCTTTGTTTCCATACCAACCTGCCCACTCTCCTAAGTGTGTGGTATGTGCATACAAGCGTCTGTATGCATGTATATCACACACACGTAAGGCGCATGCATACGTGCGCGCCTCAGTCAGCTGGCCGGGGGGGGGGGGGGGGGGGGGGGGGTTAGGGACATGCCACAGGCATCACATGGCTTGGCTGGGACTCGTTTCCAGGCTAAAGGTAACCCTCCGCTGCTTCTCCCCCTCCAGCCAGCCCCTCCATAATTGGCCTGGGAGGATGATGGGCCAATGGCAGCACTCGCCCACCAGTCACCCCACTCAGCCAGAAAACTGAAGACATTGGAAAAAACTGAGGGGGGGGGGGGGTTCACAATCCAGCTGGTCTGTTTGACCGCAGAACGCACAGAATACAGCGCTGTCAACAGCTAAAAAGAAAGTGGTATGTGGTTCAGTCATTTCAGGGCAAGTCAAGTGCATGAGTCAGACGATCTAGGTTTATACAGAAACATTCTTGCAGATCCCCGGGATATGGCGTGTGATGTTAATAAATTATGGAGTGTAAATTACTAGCTACTTTTACTTAGGAAAACTAACATAGAGTGGTTAACCTGAGCCATGTTCAAAATATAAAATTGTAAAATTCAGGTTACTTGTTGGTGCCCTGCACAAGTTTTGAATACACTGCAACAAAGTATTAACATACAGGATAACTGTTGGGGATTGACAAGAGAAGGATCAACTTTTCAGAACAAAAATATAAAAACGCAACATGTAAAGTGTTAGTCCCATGTTTCATGAGCTGAATTAAAAGATCACAGAATTGTTCCATGCACAAAGCTTTTATTTCTCAAATTTTGCACACAAATTTACACCACTATTACCGAGCATCCTTTGCTAAGATAATCCATCGATCTCACAGGTGCGGCAAATCAAGATGCTGATTAAAACAGCATAATCATTACACAGCACCTTGTGCTGGGGACAATAAGATGTGAAGTTGTCACAACACAATGCCACAGATGTCTCAAATTGAGAGAATGTGCAATTGGCATGCTGACTGCAGGAATGTCCACCAGAGCTGTTGCCAGAGAATTCAATGTTCATTTCTCTACCATAAGCCGCCTCCGTAATTGTTTTACCCCCTTTTTCGTCATAGCCAATTGGTAGTTAGTCTTGGCCATATGGGAGTTGCAGCGATGGGACTCGGGAAAGGTGAAGGTCGAGAGTTGTGTGTTCTCCGAAACACAACCCCGCCAAGCTGCACTGTTTGACGCTTAACCCGGAAGCCAGCCGCACCGATGTGTCGGAGGAAATACTGTACACCTTGCAACCGTGTCAGCGTGCATGCGCCGGGCCTCCCACAGGAGTCACTAGAGCGTGATGTGACAAGGACATCCCGGCCGGCCAAACCGTCCATAACCCGGACCGACACTGGGCCAATTACCCGTCGCCTCACGGTTCTCCCAATAACAGCTGGCTGCGACACAGCCCGGCCTCAAAAACCACAAACCACGTGTAACCAAGCCAGCCTCTCCACTCTCCACACTTCTTCACCTGTGGGATCATCGGAGACCAGCCACTCGGACAGCTGACAAACTTGGTTTTTACAAAATAATTTCTGCACAAAATGTCAGAAACCGTCTCAGGGAAGCTCATGTGAGTGCTCATCGTCCTCACCAGGGTCTTGACCTGACTGTTACGACGCCGAAAAACAGACTTCGATGGCCACTGGCATGCTGGAGAAGTGTGGTCTTCACAGAAATACCAGTTTCAACTGTACCTGGCAGATAGCATGTATGGCGTGAAGTGGGAAAGCAGTTTGCTCATGTCAACGTTGTGAACAAAGTGGCCCGTGGTGGGGGAGGGATTAGCATAAGCTACAGACAGTGACGAGATCCTGAGGCCCTTTGTCGTGCCATTCATCCACCATCACCTCATGTTTAAACATAATGCATGCCCCCATGTCGCAAGAATCTGTACACAAATCCAGGAAGATGAAAATGTCCCAGTTCTTCCATGTCCTGCATTGACGTGTACGACAGCACGTTCCTGCCAATATCCAGCAACAGTTTCTTTTTACCTTTTTCTCCCTGATTTTGTGATAGCAAATTGGTAGTTAGTCTTTCCCATAGGGGAGTTGCAGCGACTGGACTCGGGGAAGGCGAAGGTCGATAGCCATGCGTCCTCTGAAACAACCCTGCCAAGCAGCACTGCTTCTTGACACACTGCTCGCTTAACCTAGATGCCAGCCACACCAATGTGACGGAGGAAACATTGCAGACGAAGTCAGCTTGCAGGCACCCAACCCTCCACAAGGAGTCGCTAGAGTGCGATGGGTCAAGGAAATCCTGGCCGGCCAAACCCTCCCCTAACCCAGACGACACTGGGTCAATTGTGTGTCGCCTCATGAACCTCCAGGTCACGGGCGGCTGTGACACAGCCTGGGATCGAACTAAGGTCTGTAGTGACGTCTCAAGCACTGCGATGCAGCGCCTTAGACCACTGCACCACTTGGGAGGCCCCAACATCCAGCAACTTCTCACAGCCATTGAAGGAGTGGGACAACATTCCACAAGAAACAGCCTGATCAACTCTATGCGAAGGAGAGGTGTCACACTGCATGAGGCAAATGGTAGTCACCCCCAGATACTGACTGGTTTTCTGATCCACACTTAAGGTATCTGTGACAAACAGATGCATATATGTACTCCCAGTGATGTGAAATCCATAGATCAGGGCCTAATGGATTTATTTCAATTGACTGATTTCCTGATACAAACTTTAAACTCTAAAATCTTTGAAACGGTTGCATTTATATTTTTGTTCAGTGTAGCTTAGTTTGGCTGTAGACAATGGCTTCCCCTTGTTATGGGGGGAAAGCTATGAGTTCGCTATAACGTACACAATTCAGAGAAAGCTCTTCCTAGAAAAACACGGGGCAGTGAAGCCAGATGACGTCACCAGTCCAGGTCTAAGATGATAGATCGATATGTAAATATTTTTTTTTTTTAAGAAAAAAGAAAGCGTGACTTTCCATATCCGAAAAGGAGATTTAAGACTTGAAATGGTAACACTTCCTATTTAATTTTATTTCACCTTTATTTAACCAGGTAGGCTAGTTGAGAACAAGTTCTCATTTGCAATTGCGACCTGGCAAAGATAAAGCGTAGCAATTCAACACATACAGACTTACACATGGAATAAACAAAACAGTCAATAATACAGCAGAAAAAAAACAAAACAAAGTCTATATACAGTGACTGCAAATGAGGTAAGATAAGGGAGTTAAGGCAATAAATAGGCCATGGTGGCAAAGTAATTACAATATAGCAATTAAACACTGGAATAGTAGATCGGCAGAAGATGAATGTGCAAGTAGAAATACTGGGGTGCAAAGGAGCAAAATAAATAAATAACAGTATGGGGATGAGGTAGGTAAGATAGATGGGCTATGTACAGGTGCAGTGATCTTTGAGCTGCTCTGACAGCTGGTGCTTAAAGCTAGTGAGGGAGATGAGTCTCCAGCTTCACAATTTGTTCCAGTCATGGGCAGCAGAGAACTGGAAGGAAAGACAACCAAAGGAGGAATTGGGTTTGGGGGTGACCACTGAGACATACCTGCTGGAGCGCGTGCTACGAGTGGGTGCTGCTGTGGTGACCAGTAATAAGGCGGGGCTTTACCGAGGAGAGACTTGTAGATAACCTGTAGCCAGTGGGTTTGGCGACGAGTATGAAGCAAGGGCCAACCAACGAGAGCGTACAGGTCGCAATGGTGGGTAGTGTATGGGGCTTTGGTGACAAAACGGATGGCACTGTGATAGACTGCATCCAGTTTGTTGAGTAGAGTGTTGGAGGCTATTTTATAGATGACATCACCGAAGTCGAGGATCAGTAGGATGGTCAGTTTTACGAGGGTGTTTGACAGCATGATTGAAGGATGCTTTGTTGCGCTATATGAAGGCCGATTCTAGATGTAATTTTTGATTGAAGATGCTTAATGTGAGTCTGGAAGGAGAGTTTAGTCTGACCAGACACCCAGGTATTTGTAGTTGTCCACGTATTCTAAGTCAGAGCCGTCCAGAGTAGTGATGCTGGACGGGCAAGCAGGTGCGGGCAGATTGAATAGCATGCATTTAGTTTTGCTTGTGTTTAAGAGCAGTTGGAGGCCACGGAAGGAGAGTTGTATGGCAATGAAGCTCGTCTGGAGGTTAGTTAACACAGTGTGGGGCCAGAAGTATACAGAATGGTGTCGTCTGCGTAGAGGTGGATCAGAGAATCACCAGCAGCAATAGTAACATCATTTATGTATACAGAAAAGAGTGTCGGCCCAAGAATTGAACCCTGTGGCACACCCATAGAGACTGTCAGTGGACTGGACAACAGGCCCTCTGATTTGACACACTGAACTCTCAGAGAAGTAGTTGGTAAACCAGGCGAGGCAATCATTTGAGAAACCAAGGCTGTCTGCCAATAAAAATGTTGTGATTGACAGAGTAGAAAGACTTGGCCAAGTCGATGAATACGGCTGCACAGTAATGTCTCTTACCGATGGCAGTTATGTCGTTTAGAACCTTGAGCGCGGCTGAAGTGCACCCATGACCAGCTCTGAAACCAGATTGCATAGCGGAGAAGGTATGGTGGGATTCGAAAATGGTCAGTAATCTGTTAACTTGGCCTTCGAAAACCTTAGAAAGACAGGGTAGGATAGATAGGTCTGTAGCAGTTTGGGTCTAGAGTGTCACCCCCTTTAAATTATGTTTAATGTATTTGAAACTAGAGGTCGACCGATTAATCTGAATGGCAGATTAATCAGGGCCGAGTCCAAGTTTTCATAACAATCGGAAATCGGTATTTTTGGACGCCGATTCTACAGTTTTTTATTTTTTACAACTTTAATGAGGCAAGTCAGTTAAGAACACATTCTTATTTTCAATGACGGCCTAGGAACGGTTGGTTAACTGCCTTGTTCAGGGGCAGAACGACAGATTTTTACCTTGTCAGTTCAGGGATTCAATCTTGCAACCTTACGGTTAACTAGTCCAATGCTCTAACCACCTGCCTCTCATTGCAATCCACAGGGAGTTACGCGAATGCAGTAAGAAGCCAAGTTAAGTTGCTAGCTAGCATTAAAAAACAATCATAAATCACTAGTGATAACTACACATGGTTGATGATATTACTACTTTATCTAGCATGTCCTGCGATGTATATAAATCGATGCGGTGCGCATTCGCGAAAAAGGACTGTCGTTGTTCCAACGTGTACCTAACCATAAACATCAATGCCTTTCTTAAAATCAATACACAGAAGTATATATTTTTAAACCTGCATATTAGCTAAAAGAAAGGTTAGCAGGCAATATTAACCAGGTGAAATTGTGTCACTTCTCTTGCGTTCATTGCACGCAGAGTCAGGGTATATGCAACAGTTTAGGCCGCCTGGCTCGCTGAGAACTCATTTGCCAGAATTGTACATAATTATGACATAACATTGAAGGTTGTGCAATGTAACAGCAATATTTAGACTTAGGGATGCCACCCGTTAGATATAATACGGAACGGTTCCGTATTTCACTGAAAGAATAAACGTTTTGTTTTCAAAATGATAGTTTCGACCACATTAATGACCTAAGACCCGTATTTCTGTGTGCTATTATATTTAAGTCTATGATTTGATAGAGCAGTGACTGAGCGGTGGTAGGCACCCTGCAGGCTCGTAAGCATTCAAACAGCACATTAGTGCGTTTTGCCCAGCAGCTCTTCGCAATGCTTCAAGCATTGCGCGGTTTATGACTTCCAGCCTATCAACTCCCGAGATTTGGTTGGTGTAACTGATGTGAAATGGCTAGCTAGTTAGCGGGGTGCGCGCTAATAGCGTTTCAAACACTCGCTCTGAGACTTGGAGTAGTTGTTCCCCTTGCTCTGCAAAGGTAACGTTGCTTCGAGGGTGGCTGTTGTCGATGTTTTCCTTGTTTGATGCCAGGGAGGATCGAGGAGAGGGACGGAAGCTATACTTCTTACTGGCAATACTAAAGTGCCTATAAGAATATTCAATAGTCAAAGGTTAATGAAATACAAAATGGTATAGAGAGAAATAGTCCTATAATAACTACAACTTAAAACTTCTTACCTGGGAATATTGAAGACTCATGTTAAAAGGAACCACCAGCTTTCATATGTTCTCCTGTTCCGAGCAAGGAACTGAAACGTTAGCTTTCTTACATGGCACATATTGCACTTTTACTTTCTTCGCCAACACTTTGTTTTTGCATTATTTAAACCAAATTGAACATGTTTCATTATTTATTTGAGGCTAAATTGATTTATTAATGTATTAAGTTAAGTGTTCATTCAGTATTGTTGTAATTGTCATTATTACAAATAAATAAATACAAATTAAAATAAGTGGATTAATCGGATTCAGCTTTTTCGGTCCCCTAATAAAATCTTGTATCGGCGTTGAAAAATCATAATCGGTCAACCTCTATTTGAAACCCAGGTCTGAAAAGGCACGCAAACAATAGACACTCCAGTCTACTCAGGTTAAGAGTGTTAAGACTTCAAGGAAGTGAAAGCCCCAGAGATTGTCAGCTTGACAACTGGGATCTGTATTAAGCACACTATCCCAAGTCCTGAAGCCAGGCTTTTAAACCTTTCCCACTCCTAGGCTTGTTCCAGATACAACCCCTAGCCCCTACCCATTCATAGGCCTGCTTCAGATACAATGCCTAGCCCATTCCCACTCCAAGGCCTGGGCAGAAACATATCCTCTAAAGCTAAAGTTAAGGGAATTCTTTAGAAGACTAGGGATTTAAACTGCTATAGGTGTATGAAAGCAGCGTGCTAACTCAGTTTCAATCGTTTACAGTTAGAAATGACCAGAGGGTTTACACTGTCACAATACCAGCAACTCTACTTCTAGATGTAGTGTATTCAGTGAAGTGGGACTCTCTAACCTGGCAATTGACATAAATCTAATTCAAATAGAGCGCACTTTGAGATAGAACATTCAGGAAGACGCAATTCTGTAACGTTGCACCCTCCTGAAAAGCCCCTCTTGAATCCACCTTGAATTCTCAGGACCAAAACCAACAGGCTTCCAGTCTCAGGGATGTGAAAATTCCCATAAATTGGAGGAAATCAGCAGCACCATCCCTGTAGGATATTTATTCTCTCCTGAATTAGCACAGTATGGATACTCTAGCCTAGTGCAACAACCTTTGGCATACAGAAAAAAAACTCAAAACTGCCATGCACTATTCAGTTATTGAATAGGCTGTGTGTGTGCGTGCGTGTTGTGATTTGTTAAGCGCTGATGCCTCATTGATAATTCAACAGCATTAGCTACAAATAGCTCTGGATGATGTTGTAGTAAAGGGGCAGGGGGATCGTCATTCTATACATACAAAGTTAACATACGAGACACACGTGTTGGGGGAAGCATAATATATGTATTTTACTGCAAGGATAGCAGGGAGGTCAATCCAGACTAGTGTGACTGAGGTGGCTAGTTGTGGACTGAGTGTAGGGGGTGGGGAGGTGGAGGTATCTGCAAAGCGATCCATCCTTCTATAATTAGCCCCGCACGGACACAGCCCCATCTTTCACCCTCAATCCCCACTCCGCTTTGGACACAAAGGTGACTTTGGTGGGGAGAGAGGCATTCATGAGGACAGCAGGTGACCCGAGAGGAAATCAAATGTGCTGGGTCACGAACACACTGTACAGGGTCATAGAGAGAGATGGGACATTGGGGAGGGGTGAATGTGAGGGAAGGTTGTCCGCACTGCAGGCATGGCTCGGTGACTGCAGCCTCCCGGTCAACAGGACCGAAAAGACAGACAGTCTGCTAAAATGGCTTCAAAACTAGCCATAGCCCGGTCCCAAATCTGTTTGTGCCGTCTTGCCAACTCCTATGGTCATTCTCATGCCTAACTGTAACCATATAGCACAAACAGATGTGGGACCAGGCTTTCCTAACCTGCCAAGTTTCCATGAGGCTCCCACCAACACACTGCAGAGTCAACCTCAGTAGAATCCCTTTATTTGCCAAGACCCATCACTCCAATTTACAAATAAAACCAGGGTCAGCACTTTTATTTGGAAATGACATTTACAGATTGCACCTAAGTATCTGAGTCTGGGCTATGAATCCTAAAAACATGGTAGAGGACAATTTCCAAGTCATACTTGATAAAATCAGACCCAATTTTCACCTAGTTTAATTTCAAACTACATGTGCATTTGTCAAAAAGCCATTCATAACCATGATCAAAAAGAGAATAGCTCTGTACGGGTCTCTCTACATGTAGCATCAAAGAAAGCGCCAAACCTGTGGTCTTAACATTCAAATAAAATGCAGGCGTGCAAAGGTTTCCTAAATCCATGCTTCATGGTTCGGTTCATACCTCAAAAAGACTTCGTGTCACAGGATAAATTGTCATCCATTGGTGAAGAACCATTAGGCCTAAACCCCAAATGTTATAACGCACATTCATACATATAAAAATATCAACAGTTCGTTACAGCACTCCGATCCCACTGTGGCTATACATTATTATCATCATCATCCTTTTTTTTTTTTTTTTGGGACTATTGATTTTCTTCGCAAACAATTTAAAATCACCACGCCTTCACACCGAAATGCTACAAAACAATTTGGACTAATATCCATTTAGCATCTAACTATCAATGGAAAGCATTAAATACCCTTAATCTCATGAGCTTTAGCTCATTTAGCCGTTTACAGAGACAGAGGTAAGCTCTAACTTTCCACTCAATGGAATGGGGCTCTTGCCAATGACGCGCTAATACCTTACAGCTCGACCCTGCCCGAGTGCCGATTTCATGTTTGACCAGGCCGTGGTCAGAGCCTTGGTAGAAGTGTTGTGTAAATAAAGGCTCACTGACTTGCTGTGGCCTGAGGGCTTTGGCCGTTAGTAACCCCCGCCAAAGATGAGCGGAGCAGGCGGGTCGTGGTGGAGAGGCAGTGCACCCTTGGCCCTGTTCCACAGAGTGGTGTGAGAAGGGAGGGAGGAAGAAAGAACAGGAGAGCGAGAGCTCCGTAATCTGAAATGGAAAATGCTAGCTTCTCATGTGAGAGACGCCGAACATTCGAGACGAAAGAGAGAGAGAGAGGACCAAGAGTTTCCACACCACATGCCTCCATTTCTAGATTCCCTTGAATGGTTTGGGATGAATGCGGTCATTGTACTTCAAAGCTGACAGGACAAGAATCCGCCGCATGATAATCACAAGTTTGTAAAAACTAGAGCAATTGGTCTGTGTGCACCGCAGCAAATTAAATCAAATGTTATTTGTCACATGCGCCAAATACAACAGGTGTAGCATTACAGTGAAAGGCTTACTTACAAGCCCTTACCCAACAAGGCAGTTCTAGAAAATACCTAAAAAAGAGACATAAGAATAACAAATTATTAAAGAGCAGCAGTAAATAACAATAGCGGGGCTATATACAGGGGGAACCGGTACAGAGTCAATGTGCGGGGGGCACCGGTGTCAAGGTAATATGTGCATGTAGGTAGGGCTGGGCAATCTGGCCAATCTAGCCAAAATCTCATATCACGATATAGGTCATTTCATATCCCGATAACGTTACATGTCACGATATTGCACATTCTGTAATATCAATGAATAAATAGTTTATATAAAATGACCACATGTAAAGGCCTACTTCTAATTACCTTTTGAATTATACTCAACATATAAAAAAGGTACTTACTCATATTTGATTCTTTCTCCTTTTATTTAGAACCTTGGTGCAAATTTCAAATTAAGCATATAACAGAATATGAATGTCTAAAAATCTGCAAAAATATAGGTCTAAAAATATCATTGTGTGTGTACACACACACGGGCAAAATAGTATTTAGTCAGCCACCAATTGTGCAAGTTCTCCCACTTAAAAAGAAGAGGCCTGTAATTTTCATCATAGGTACACTTCAACTATGACAGACTAAATAAGGGGGGAAAAAAAAATCCAGATTTTTTTATCACAGGATTTTTAATTAATTTATTTGCAAATTAGTGGAAAATAGGTATTTGGTCACCTACAAACAAACCTGTAACACAGACCTGTAAGAGGCTCCTCTGTCCTCCACTCGTTACCTGTATTAAATGGCACCTTTTTGAACTTGTTATCAGTATAAAAGACACCTGTCCACAACCTCAAACAGTCACACTCCAAACTCCACTATGGCCAAGACCAAAGAGCTGTCAAAGGACACCAGAAACAAAATTGTAGACCTGCACCAGGCTGGGAAGACTGAATCTGCAATAGGTAAGCAGCTTGGTTTGAAGAAATCAACTGTGGGAGCAATTATTAGGAAATGGAAGATATACAAGACCACTGATAATCTCCCTCGATCTGGGGCTCCACGCAAGATCTCACCCCGTGGGGTCAAAATGATCACAAGAACGGTGAGCAAAAATCCCAGAACCACACGGGGGGACCTAGTGAATGACCTGCAGAGAGGTGGGACCAAAGTAACAAAGCCTACCATCAGTAACACACTACGCCGCCAGGGACTCAAATCCTGTAGTGCCCCTGCTTAAGCCAGTACATGTCCAGGCCCATTGACGTTTGCTAGAGAGCATTTAGATGATCCAGAAGATTGGGAGAATGTCATATGGTCAGATGAAACCAAAATATAAATTTTTGGTAAAAACTCAACTCGTCATGTTTGGAGGACAAAGAATGCTGAGTTGCATCCAAAGAACACCATACCTACTGTGAAGCATGGGGGTGGAAACATCATGCGTTGGGGCTGTTTTTCTGCAAAGGGACTAGGACGACTGATCGGTGTAAAGGACAGAATGAGTGGGGCCATGTATCGTGAGATTTCAGAAAGGGCATTGAAGATGAAACGTGGCTGGGTCTTTCAGCATGACAATGATCCCAAACACACCGCCTGGGCATCGAAGGAGTGCCTTCGTAAGAAGCATTTCAAGGTCCTGGAGTGGCCTAGCCAGTCTCCAGATCTCTACCCCATAGAAAATCTTTGGAGGAAGTTGAAAGTCCGTGTTGCCCAGCAACAGCCCCAAAACATCACTGCTCTAGAGGAGATCTGCACAGAGGAATGGGCCAAAATACCAGCAACAGTGTGTGAAAACCTTGTGAAGACTTACAGAAAACGTTTGATCTCTGTCATTGCCAACAAAGGGTATATAAAAGTATTGAGAAACTTTTGTTATTGACCAAATACTTATTTTGCGCCATAATTTGCATATAAATTCATTTTTTTTTTTTAAATCATACAATGTGATTTTCTGGATTTTTTCCCCCTCATTTTGTCTGTCATAGTTGAAGTGTACCTATGATGAAACAGGGACAGAGGTATGAAACAGGCCTCTCATCAATTTAAGTGGGAGAACTTGCACAATTGGTGGCTGACAATACACACTTTTTTAGGGGGGGGGGGGGGGGACACACGCTTGCCTGTTTTGCGTGTTATTTTGGCATTAATGTGTGTCACATATCAATTTGCATTTGGTACATTGGGTCGAGTGTTATCACCAATTCACGAAACCCCCGTTACTCGACCGTGTAATCTTTGTAGATGTAAGTTGTAACGGCAGCTGTTCTCATTCCATCTTCGTGATTCTTTGCCATATGGTGTGCCGTGGGCAAAAGCCTCTTGCAACGTCAGAGTCGGGGGTTTGTGTTGAGCACTCGACTGTACTTTCGTTGGTCTCATCTGTAGACTCTCTCCATACTGTTTCACATGATTCTTGCGTAGGTGGTAAAAGAGGTTAGTGGTGTTTGAGCCCGTTGTCAGTACCGGCCTGAGGAATATTTAGCAGAGGACGGTTTTCTGGTCAGTGTCAGACTTCACAAACCACGTCCATCGGACCGAAGTAGCCCCTCTTTTGTACAAGTTCCATGTCGCCGTGATCTGTCACAAACACTCTCCTCCATGTTTGTTTGTGATGCAAATTCTTCCACACGGCACGTGGAAGAACGCAAAGCGTTGTCTAATTGACAAAAAAATATTGCTGTAAAGTGTGATTTGCGACAACAAAATGAACGATAGAGCAAAATAGGATACCATAGACGTTTAATCACACGATATATATATTATATAGTCATATAGCCCAGCCCTACATATAGATAGTCACTTTAAGACTATGCATAGATAATAACAGAGTAGCAGCAGCATTCCAGAGGTGGGGGGATGCAAATAGTCTGGATAGCCATTTGATTAGCTGTTCAGGAGTCTTAAGACTTGGGGGTAGAAGCTATTTAGGAGCCTCTTGGACCTGGCACTCCGTTATCGCTTCCCGTGCAGTAGCAGAGAGAACAGTCTATGACTAGGGTGGCTGGTTTCTTTTACGATTTTTAAGGCCTTCCTCTGACACAGCCTGGTACAGAGGTCCTGGATGGCAGGAAGCTTGGCCCCGGTGATGTACTGGTCAATACGCACTACCCTCTGGAGTGCCTTGCAATCGGAGGCCGAGCAGTTGCCATACCAGGATGTGATGCAACCAGTCAGGATACTCTCGGAGGTGCAGCTGTAGAACCTTTTGAGGATCTGAGGAGCCATGCCAAATCTTTTCAGTCTCCTGAGGGGGAAATAGGTTTTGTCGTGCCCTCTTGACGACTGTCGTGGCGTGCTTGGACCATGTTAGTTTGTTGGTGACGTGGATGCCAAGGAACTTGAAGCGCTTATTCTGCTCCACAACAGCCCCGTCGATGAGAATGGGGGCATAATCGGTCCTCATTTTCCTGTAGTCCACAATCATCTCCTTTGTCTTGATCACGTTGAGGGAGAGGTTGTTGCCCTTGCACCACACGGTCAGGTCTCTGAATTCCTCCCTATAGGCTGTCTCATCGTTGTTGGCGATCAGGCCTACTACCACTGTTGTCATCAGAAAACGTAATGAGAGTTGGAGTTGTGCCTGGCCGTGCAGTCATGAGTGAACAGGGAGTACAGGAGGGGACTGAACACGCACCCCCTGAGGGGCCCCCATGCTGAGGATCAACTTGGCGGATGTGTTGTTACCTACCCTTACCACCTGGGGCCAGCCTGTCAGGAAGTCCAGGATCCAGTTGCAGAGGGAGGTGTTTAGTCCTGAGGTCCTTAGTTTAGTGATGAGCTTTGAGGGCACTATGGTGTTAGACGCTTAGCTGTAGTCAATGAATTAGCATTCTCACATAAGTGTTCCTTTTGTCCAGGTGTGAAACTGCAGTGTGGAGTGGAATACAGATTCATCTGTGGATCTGCTGGTGCATTTATGCAAATTGGAAGGGTTCTAGGGTTTCTGGGATAATGGAGTTGATGTGAGCCATGACCAGACTTTCAAAGCATTTCATATCTACAGACATGGGTGCTGAGTTGGTAGTCATTTAGGCAGGTTACCTTCGTGTTCTTGGGCACTGGGACTATGGTGGTCTGCTTGAAACATGTTGGTATTACAGACTCAAACAGGGAGCGGTTGAAAATGTCAGTGAAGACACTTGCCAGATTGGCCAGTGCATGCTCAGAGTACACGTCCTGGTAATCTGTCTGACCCTGCGGTCTTGTGAATGTTGACCTGTTTAAAGGTCTTCCTCACATTGGCTGTGGAGAGCGTGATCACACAGTTGTCCGGAACAGCTGATGCTCTCATGCATGTTTCCGTGTTACTTGTCTCGAAGCGAGCATAGAAGTTATTTAACTCATCTGGTAGGCTCGTGTCACTGGGCAGCTCTCGGCTCTGTTACCTTTTGTAGTCTAATAGTTTGCAGGCCCCGTCACATCCGACGAGTGTCGGAGCGGCAGCTCTACCCTTGAGCTCAGTGCGAATGTTGCCTGTAATCCATGGCTTCTGGTTGGGGTACGTACGGTCACTGTGGGTACAACGTCATCGATGCAATTATTGATAAAGCCAGTGACTGATGTGGTGTACTCCTCAATGCCATCAGAAGAATTGAGGGAGAGCTTGGTGCGCGTTTGTGTGTGAAATAAAGGTGGTCTAGAATTTTTTTCCCCTCTGGTTGCATGTTTAACATGCTGATAGAAATGAGGTAAAACTGATTTAAGTTTTCCCTGTTTTCCCTGGATGAGTGTTTCCCTGTTTTCTTATGGCGGTATACAGCTCAGAGTGCAGTTTTAGTGCCAGCATCGGTCTGTGGTGGTTTGTAGACAGCTATGAAAAATACAGATGAAACTGTCTACAGCTTATGAGATACTCTCCCTCAGGCGAGCAAAACCTCAAGACTTCCTTAGATATTGTGGACCAGCTGTTTATATAAATGCATAGGTCCCCGACCCGTGTCTTACCAGAGGCTGCTGTTCTGTCGAAAGAGTGTATAACCCGCCAGCTGTATGTTCTTAATATCATCGTCCACGACTCTGTGAAACATAAGATATTACCGTTTTTTATGTCCCGTTGGTAGGATAAACATGATGTCAGTTTGTCCCATTTTATTTTCTGACGATTGAACGTTAGCTAGCAGGATGGAAGGCAAAGGCAGATGAGCCACTCATCGCCTGATCCGCACAAGGCACCCCGATCTCTTTCCGCATTTCCTTCTTCAGCGAATAACGGGGATCTGGGCCTGGTGTCTGTATTATATCCTTCCCCTCCGACTCATTGAAGAAGAACTCTTGGTCCAGTTTAAGGTGAGCCATCGCAGTTCTGATGTCCAGAAGCTCTTTTCGGTCATAAGAGACGGTAGCAGTAACACCATGTACAAAACAAGTTATGAACAACGCAAAAAAAAATACAAATGGTTGGTTACGAGCCAACAAGACCCGTGTTACTGATGGGCAATTCCACAGTAGCGGCAATGCAACTTAAAAACTATGGCGAAAAAAATAAATAATTGATTTAAAAGTAACGAACCATACAACTCTATGCACAAGGACTACTTAACAATGTACAGACATTTTTACAAAAACACATTTACTGGAAGTACTGTGCAGGTACAAAGTTTGGTAAAGAATTTCAGTAAAATCCCCTTTAGGTGACCACGGTTTCCATAAACGCTTAAATATCTGCTCTGAATTAATAATAAAAAATGTCTGCAGAAAGAATGAGGTGTCAGCTATGACATGACACCTGGAGTTTAAAAAAAAGATATCCACGGACATCCGGTGTCAGTCAGTGCTCTTTGGGTGAGGATGCTGGTTAAATGGAAAGAGGGTCACGAAACTGTCAGTCTCAAAGTAACTGACCATTTTAATTAACAAACACGTTTAGCATCTCCTAGCTTCCACAGAGCCTTCAAACCACTGATGCAGACCGTAGGAACATCTATATATTTAAAAAGTCTAATATCCATTTAATATAGCCTACATCACAATAAATCCATTATTTATTTTAGACAGGTCTAAAGAAAATGTAGCCCATTTCAGAAGAACAAAATATTCTGAGTTTACCTTAAGTTAGGCCCTGATCTGGCTATTCCATATGGCTGTGGGCTACACTAGTTAATTTAGCAGACAAGGTTTGCTTAGAATTATGTGGCATTATTTTACAGTATGTGGAATACAAATAAACATAGCTGAATAAAACTGATATTTTCTCCAAACGATTTCCAAACGAGTGCGCACATGCGGCTATTCTGTGTTGAGCAATTAACAAAGAAACAGGTCCTCCTATATGCTTAATTTAGAGTTATTTATGACACTTCAGTTGTGATACAAGCATTAGGCTATACTTTTAGATTTGTAATACTTTCTAAAGCCTGCATGATGCGACTAAGGATGATTTGAAGAAAAAAAAAAATCATGAGCTCTGCTTCTTGCGCAGGCTGCACACACTTCAGTCTCTCATTCACAATTTGACAAGCACTTGATAATTCTCACCCCTTAATTTAATCCAGTCTTTACATTAGAGCCTATGGATGGAACCATTTATTTAGAATGGCCTACAAAAAAACTAACAAAGTAATCCATAGCCTGTACTCAAATAGCGAATGAGGTTGTTATTAATATGCAAGCATAGGCAGTGCATCCATAAGGCTAGGGGAAGCTTTTCCTAAAGTAAATTGAATTCAAATTATATAGCCTACTCTCGTCTATACAAAATTAAAATAGGCTACTAAAGCAGGATTTGGCCACAGAAAATAATTTGATTGTAAATCGTATTGCATAGTCGGAAGGAAATGCAGCAGACATAATTGGGGAAGGTTATTGTTAAATTGCGACTGTCTGAAAAGTAGGAGAGGCCAAGCCAGGCATATGGCAATATTTCAAAACACAAATTTCAGGAAAACATGGTTTGGAAAGTAAATGCTGTAAAGATAAGATAGAGACAACTCATCTGTCTTTTAGTTATCAAAATTCTCAATTTAACTGAGCAAACAACAGTATAGCCCATCTTATTGGCACCAGCGGAGAGCGTCGGCAATATCCCAGGTGAGTGCGCACATTCACTATTTATCATCATTGTTGGGTAAGTGGTACTTACTTTTTTTTTATTATTTCCTCCTCCAATTTAGATGGAGAGACAAAGTATGATGCCTCTTTCTTGTAGGCCTATTATATGGACAATGTCGTTTTTATTGAGCCATTTGTCAGTGTCAGCAGAGTAGGCTACCCTGTAATTTGTCATTTAAAAAAAAAGATTCTGCTAGTGTCTCCAGTCATATAAAAGTGTAGTAGAATTGCATGAAATTTATTTTTATAAAGAAAAGCCATATTTTTCCCCATGCAAAGAAATAAGCCATCCAAAAAAAGCCAGGCTTTTTGGTATCTTTTAGTTGTCATTGTAATGGCTCAGTTTTCACATGCATTTGTGAAATGACTGGGTTTATAAGAAGATGTTTCACTAGGCTGTGTTCTCTAACGGTGTTCACGGGAACCTAGGACTATAGGCTACATCTGGAGTAATTTGGCCTGTTTAGTTAGATACCAACCTATGGGCTAGGCTACATGTGTGTGACTATGATTTGAAAAAGTTGCCTTACTGCACATGCTGGGCATCATTCACAAGTGATAAGAATAGAGACGTGATAAAAAGAGTAGTCCCTTTTCAGGACCCTGTCTTTAAAATAATTCGTAACAATCCAAATAACTTCACAGATCTTCAATGTAAAGGTGTAAAGGGTTTAAACAGTTTCCCATGCATGTTCAATGAACCATAAACAATTAATGAACATGCACCTGTGGGAACGGTCTTTAAGACACTAACTACTTAGACGGTAGGCGATTAAGGTCACAGTGATGAAAACGTAGGACACTAAAGAGGCCTTCCTACTGACTCTGAAAAAAAAAAAAAAAGAAAGATGCCCAGGGTCCCTGCTCATCTGCGGGAACATGCATTAGACATGCTGCAAGGAGGCATGAAGACTGCAGATGTGGCTAGGGCAATAAATTGCCATGTCCGTACTGTGAAACGCCTAAGACTGCGCTACAGGGAGAGAGGACGGACAGCTGATCATCCTCGAAGTGGCAGACCACGTGTAACAACACCTGCAGAGGATCAGTACATCCGAACATCACACCTACAGGACAGGTACAGAATGGCAACAACAACTGCCCGAGTTACACCAGGAATGCAAAATCCCTCCATCAGTGCTCATACTGTCTGAAATAGGCTGAGAGAGGCTGGACTGAGGGCTTGTAGGCCTGTTGTCTGGTGAGGACCTGCCTTACATCACCGGCAACAACGCCACCTATGGGCACAAACCCACCGTCGCTGGACCAGAGAGGACTGGCAAAAAGTGCTCTTCACTGACGAGTTGCGGTTTTGTCAAACCAGGGGTGATGGTCGGATTCATGTTTATCGTCGAAGGAATGAGCGTTACACCGAGGCCTGTACTCTGGAGCGGGATCGATTTGGAGGTGGAGGGTCCATCATGGTCTGGGGCGGTGTGTCACAGCATCATCGGACTGAGCTTGTTGTCATTGCAGGCAATCTCAACGCTGTGCGTTACAGGGAAGACATCCTCCTCCCTCAGATGGTACCCTTCCTGCAGGCTCATCCTGACAGGACCCTCCAGCATGACAATACCACCAACTTTTCTGCTCGTTCTGTGCGTGATTTTCTGCAAGACAGGAATGTCGGTGTTCTGCAATGGCCAGCGAATAGCCCGGCTCTCAATCCCATTTAGCATGTCTGGTACCTGTTGGAACAGAGGGTGAGTGCGAGGGCCATTCCTCCCCCCCCCCCCCCCCAGAAATGTCCAGGAACTTGCAGCTGCCTTGGTGGAAGAGTGCGGTAACATCTCACAGCAAGAACTAGCAAATATGGTGCAGCACATGGGTAGGAGATGCACTGCAGTACTTAATGCAGCTGGTGGCCACACCAGATACTGACTGTTACTTTTGATTTTGACCTCCCCCTTTTGTTCAGGGACACATTACTCCATTTCTGTTAGTCACACATCTGTGGAACTTGTTCAGTTTGTGTCTCAGTTGAGGAATCTTGTTATGATCATACAAATATTTACACTTGTTAACTTTTCTGAAAATAAAAAGTTGACAATGAGGACATTTCTTTTTTTGCTGAGTTTATCCATCTCAATTTAAGTCCACAAAGGGATGTAGCAATTGTAGATTTAAAGTCTGTCAAGTCTAACTTTAGACAGCTAACTGCAGTTAGATTCAAGATTAAGCAACAACTAGGCCTAAACTTCCTGAGGATTTCCACCTTTGATTAATTTTTAAAAAAGACACATTGTGGTCCATCTTGTAGTCCATCTCCTACTTCATGCATAGTCATAAAAAAAATACACTGCTCAAAAAGGGAACACTAATAACACATCCTAGATCTGAATGAATTAAATATTCTTATTAAATGCTTTCTTTACATAGTTGAATGTGCTGACAACAAAATCACACAAAAATCATCAATGGAAATCAAATGTATCAACCCATGGAGGTCTGGATTTGGAGTCACACTCAAAATCAAAGTGGAAAACCACACTACAGGCTGATCCAACTTTGATGTAATGTCCTTAAAACAAGTCAAAATGAGGCTCAGTAGTGTGTGTGGCCTCCACGTGCCTGTATGACCTCCCTACAACGCCTGGGCATGCTCCTGATGAGGTGGCGAATGGTCTCCTGAGGGATCTCCTCCCAGACCTGGACTAAAGCATCCGCCAACTCCTGGACAGTCTGTTGTCCAGGAGTTGGTGGATGGAGCGAGACATGATGTCCCAGATGTGCTCAATTGGATTCAGGTCTAGGGAACGGGCGGGCCAGTCCATTGCATCAATGCCTTCCTCTTGCAGGAACTGCTGACACACTCCAGCCACATGAGGTCTAGCATTGTCTTGCATTAGGAGGAACCCAGGGCCAACCGCACCAGCATATGGTCTCACAAGGGGTCTGAGGATCTCATCTCGGTACCTAATGGCAGTCAGGCTAGCACATGGAGGGCTGTGCGGCCCCCCAAAGAAATGCCACCCCACACCATGACTGACCCACCGCCAAACCGGTCATGCTGGAGGATGTTGCAGGCAGCAGAACGTTCTCCATGGCGTCTCCAGACTGTCACATGTGCTCAGTGTGAACCTGCTTTCATCTGAAGAGCACAGGGCGCCAGTGGCGAATTTGCCAATCTTGGTGTTCTCTGGCAAATGCCAAACGTCCTGCACGGTGTTGGGCTGTATAAGCACAACCCCCACCTGTGGACGTCGGACCCTCATACCACCCTCATGGAGTCCGTTTCTGACCGTTTGAGCAGACATGTACATTTGTGGCCTGCTGGAGGTCATTTTGCAGGGCTCTGGCAGTGCTCCTCCTTGCACAAATGCGGAGGTAGCGGTCCTGCTGCTGGGTTGTTGCCCTCCTACATGTCTCCTGATGTACTGGCCTGTCTCCTGGTAGCGCCTCCATGCTCTGGACACTACGCTGACAGACACAGCAAACCTTCTTGCCACATCTCGCATTGATGTGCCATCCTGGATGAGCTGCACTACCTGAGCCACTTGTGTGGGTTGTAGACTCCGTCTCATGCTACCACTAGAGTGAAAGCACCGCCAGCATTCAAAAGTGACCAAAACATCAGCCAGGAAGCATAGGAACTGAGAAGTGGTCTGTGGTCCCCACCTGCAGAACCACTCCTTTATTGGGGGTGTCTTGCTAATTGCCTATAATTTCCACCTGTTGTCTATTCCATTTGCACAACAGCATGTGAAATTTATTGTCAATCAGTTTTGCTTCCTAAGTGGACAGTTTGATTTCACATAAGTGTGATTGACTTGGAGTTACATTGTTGTTTAAGTGTTCCCTTTATTTTTTTGAGCAGTGTATATGTTTCTGGATCTATTTTGTGGCACATTTGGAGAGATATAACATCTGTAACATACAAATACGAACCAGACATCGTAGCAGAATCCCTTTGTAATATATTGTAAAAGGCATGAGAAGATCTTCTGTAGAAGTTACCACATGGTTGTCAGTCAACACATCACTTCATATCTGAATTCAAAGAGGCATGCTACTACTGACAACTTTATTTTTATGCGGACTACTCCAGATTTTCGGGAACACACTGTCCCTGGGGGTTGTAGTCAACTCTCAATAGGAGACTTTCACCTTTCACCTAAAAAAAAAAGCAACAGCGGTACTGTAATACTATCTCCTTTGTAGTATATGAACAATGCTACGCCAGATGATAACCAAATGACAGACCAATCCAGTGGAGAAAAAAAAGGGTTTGCATCTCAAGAACATTGTCAACAGGAGAGCCGGTTAAAAGCAGCGCACTCAGACAGTGAATCAATGTCAAAAACAGACTCCAGGCAACATTCCACACAACATTCCACACAATTCTACTAATGTGGTTGTCTGCTGTACCACAATGAGCCAGGTATTGGCCTAGCTTATGTCGTCAAATGTTGAGGTGTTCTACCAAACCAAGTTTCAATGGCACCTGTCAATATTTGAACTTGGGCCTACTAAGTAGGCCACAACCATTGGTAGCAAGTGTGTCTTTGAAATTGCTGTGAACTTGAAGCCACCCTGGACTGGCCTGGGCAGGACAGGGTTAAAAAAAGTGCACATTACAGCTTTCTAGCAAATAACATTGAGGACTTAGTAACACCAACAGGTCTAAATCTTGCCACCTGTACTAAGCTTAATAATGCTTAGGAATTAACTGTTTAGAGAAAGAAAAAATAAACCTTCATTTGAAAAGGTCACTAAGACTGAAACCCTGAGTAGGCTAATGCAGCATTAATAGGCTTTGAGCTACTCTATGAAAATAAATTGCTACATTGCAATTTCAACAGAACCTTGCACGATCACTTAAATGGGTATCCCAATTTCCATTTAAAATTAAACATGATAAAGAAAGTTACTGTTAATTTCAAAATCAAAAGTATTTCAATTGTTTTCTCTATGCATCGGAATAGCATATCGCTTTTGCTTTACTCGTGGAAATATTGTATTTTATGTTTCTTGTTTATATAAATGGCTATAAAAAGTAAATCAATTGACCTATGAATATTTTTCGAGAATCACTTATAGTAACTCAGCAAACTGTCGAAGCAAATGACAAGGCGGGGATGCCACAACACGAGTTTGACAATGGATGCATTGTCTCCTTTTAAACTTCTATTACAATATTAGCGAATTAACTAACAATGGCGTCATTCGGGCTCCTTTCACAAGTTCTAAAAGCGCGCATCACGATAATAAACGTTTCTAAACAAAGTTGAGTGTCTCACAAACGTAGTATCTCCTTTCAGTTCACAACTCATACGACCTTTTTACTCAATCTCTTCCACTAGACTGCCTTGAAAATGTCGTCTTTAGTTTGCGGTCGCAAGAAGTTGATATATAGTTTAGAGGAAGAAAAAGTTATACAGCAGATAGCTATTTTTATGACTACGTGTTGATTCACCGAGCATGCTACGAAATAGGGAACGCCTGTAAAATAGAAATATTGTTTTGTATAGGCCTACGTCTTAAAATGCGTAGTCTATCCAGCCAGCGATGTGCACGTAATCTGTATTGACAATATGATGGATATTATCTACATTTAAAACGAACTAATCCACCATCAGACATCTAACGTTACGCCTTTTGAAAACTGAGCGACTGTTGTTTTTTTTCATGACCCAGTTATTGCGCAAACAAACACACAATGCATTTCTTATTTTTACATAGTTATTGAGCACAAACTAGGAATAATATAATTGAACAGGCAAAGCATAAAGTTAAACATCCAACAAACCTGTGTCAGGCAGCCTCCTAGGCGTGAACCATTCACAATCTTTAAAGAGGATGTATCGCTCAACAGTGGATCTCACTTGTAAAGCAGCTGCTTGGCCAATCAGTGATGCTGTCTAATATTTTCCCCATACAATTTTCAAAGGCGTGTTTTCATTGGACAATTTTTATTGTTACGTACGCGTCCATCTTTTTGCACATTCCATCACACTTTATTTACGTCACATTATTCAAATTTGCTCAAACAACTTGTATTTGTTTTTTAAAGATGCTTCGGATGCAAGTTTGTTCAGACAAGTTCAATTTTGTTCCAAATTCAATTTCAATACAATCTTTATCAGAACAATTCATGTAGTCTACGATTTTATTACATTTTTTGTTGTTTTTGACAACACAGTTTTGCCACATTATCAGACATCCATTAATTAGGCCTACCCTTTTTCTCATATGGACAAACGATGATATTCCACCAGGCTAAAGGACATTATAGCCTACAGTATGTAAAGGACATTGTCTGGAGCCAACTGCTCAATTGCTTATGCTGTCTAGCCTAACTTAGCTTCATCCAACCAACTAATATTAAGATTGTCAGTCAACAGTCAAGTTACTCACACACTGTATTCTGTGATCTGATGGTGACAACTAACATTTACAGGATGAATTTATGCTTTATTGTCGCTTTAAAATCCTTTAAAAAAAATCCCTTTAGCCTTGTGCCCTAAACCTGTGCTTCTATTGTGCCAAAAAGCTAACTGAAAAGAATTGAAAGTTTGATCACATATTGACAAACCAACATATACATCATCAAACACATTCAATCCCATTTGATAAATGGCAAAAAAGAACACAAACTTGTTCTTGTTCTTGACCGGCCATCAGTGTCCAGATCTCCAATTCAATAGAGCAATTGTGGTGTGTCGACTCATGGAAGCAACAAAAGAGCACAGAGAAATCTGAGGGAGCTGGTGACATTCCCTAGGATTGGTCAACAACATCCCGAGCAGGTGCCTCAACCAAGCCAGTGGCTGATCCCAAATGATGGGGAATGAATGTAAAGTAAAAAACGTACTATTGTCCAAATACGTACATTTAAAAAATGTGTGTACAATCTGTGTACAACACTGTTTGTCTGAGAAAAGGATGTTCCATGTCCACCTGTTTTATGAAATAATATAATAATAATAATAATAATAATATATGCCTTTTAGCAGTCTTACAGTAAAGCGTGCATACAATTTTTACGTTAGGGAGAACCCAGGAATTAAACCACTATCCTGGTGTTGCAAAAGCCATGCTCTACCAACTACCAGCTGCAGAGGACTGAACGTACATAAATAGCAAATAAAAGTTTTGAGAAAGAATACGTGTATGTGTGTAGATGTGTAGGAATAGTGTAGATGAAGACAGTTTTTGGTGTTTTATCCTTTACTGAAAGAAACAGGTGCCAATATGGCATCTAGTGCAAACATGGGTAAATCTGGCCAATAGTTCTGTGCAGAGCCCCGTCTGCAGCCACAACCGCAAAGTCATAAAGCAACCCACCACTACATCCCATCTCTCACTTTTTCCCACTTGGGAAAAACAGTAGGTTGAATGGACTTTCCATAGAGCAGTTCAGGTTAATGTTACAAGGGGAAAAAATGGGCTGATGTGGGGGCCATCCCTGACAGTAGGTCTACATGTTCTACCCCTTTAAGCTGATGACAAACAATAATTATGAACATAATGGATTGGATTTCTATAGTGCTTTTCCACGAGGTGCTCAATGCACTTAGTGTTGAATGGGTGTCAACGCAACTCATCCAACACCAAGGTCTGCCATCAAATCAAATCCAATTTTATTGGTCACATACACATGGTTAGCAGATGTTAATGCGAGTGTAGCGAAATGCTTGTGCTTCTAGTTCCGACTGTACAGTAATATCTAACGAGTAATCTAACAATTTCACAACAACTACCTTATACACACAAGTAAAGGGATGAATAAGAATATGTACATACAGTGCCTTGCGAAAGTATTCGGCCCCCTTGAACTTTGCGACCTTTTGCCACATTTCAGGATTCAAACATAAAGATATAAAACTGTATTTTTTTGTGAAGAATCAACAACAAGTGGGACACAATCATGAAGTGGAACGACATTTATTGGATATTTCAAACTTTTTTAACAAATCAAAAACTGAAAAATTGGGCGTGCAAAATTATTCAGCCCCCTTAAGTTAATACTTTGTAGCGCCACCTTTTGCTGCGATTACAGCTGTAAGTCGCTTGGGGTATGTCTCTATCAGTTTTGCACATAGAGAGACTGAAATTTTTTCCCATTCCTCCTTGCAAAACAGCTCGAGCTCAGTGAGGTTGGATGGAGAGCATTTGTGAACAGCAGTTTTCAGTTCTTTCCACAGATTCTCGATTGGATTCAGGTCTGGACTTTGACTTGGCCAGTCTAACACCTGGATATGTTTATTTTTGAACCATTCCATTGTAGATTTTGCTTTATGTTTTGGATCATTGTCTTGTTGGAAGACAAATCTCCGTCTCAGTCTCAGGTCTTTTGCAGACTCCATCAGGTTTTCTTCCAGAATGGTCCTGTATTTGGCTCCATCCATCTTCCCATCAATTTTAACCATCTTCCCTGTCCCTGCTGAAGAAAAGCAGGCCCAAACCATGATGCTGCCACCACCATGTTTGACAGTGGGGATGGTGTGTTCAGGGTGATGAGCTGTGTTGCTTTTACGCCAAACATAACGTTTTGCATTGTTGCCAAAAAGTTCAATTTTGGTTTCATCTGACCAGAGCACCTTCTTCCACATGTTTGGTGTGTCTCCCAGGTGGCTTGTGGCAAACTTTAAACAACACTTTTTATGGATATCTTTAAGAAATGGCTTTCTTCCTGCCACTCTTCCATAAAGGCCAGATTGTTGTCCTATGGACAGAGTCTCCCACCTCAGCTGTAGATCTCTGCAGTTCATCCAGAGTGATCATGGGCCTCTTGGCTGCATCTCTGATCAGTCTTCTCCTTGTATGAGCTGAAAGTTTAGAGGGACGGCCAGGTCTTGGTAGATTTGCAGTGGTCTGATACTCCTTCCATTTCAATATTATCGCTTGCACAGTGCTCCTTGGGATGTTTAAAGCTTGGGAAATCTTTTTGTATCCAAATCCGGCTTTAAACTTCTTCACAACAGTATCTCGGACCTGCCTGGTGTGTTCCTTGTTCTTCATGATGCTCTCTGCGCTTTTGACGGACCTCTGAGACTATCACAGTGCAGGTGCATTTATACGGAGACTTGATTACACACAGGTGGATTGTATTTATCATCATTAGTCATTTAGGTCAACATTGGATCATTCAGAGATCCTCACTGAACTTCTGGAGAGAGTTTGCTGCACTGAAAGTAAAGGGGCTGAATAATTTTGCACGCCCAATTTTTCAGTTTTTGATTTGTTAAAAAAGTTTGAAATATACAATAAATGTCGTTCCACTTCATGATTGTGTCCCACTTGTTGTTGATTCTTCACAAAAAAATACAGTTTTATATATTTATGTTTGAAGCCTGAAATGTGGCAAAAGGTCGCAAAGTTCAAGGGGGCCGAATACTTTCGCAAGGCACTGTATAAATATATTGATGAGCGATAGCCGTGTGGCATAGGCAATATGCAGTAGATGGTATAGAGTACAGTATATACATATGAGATGAGTAATGTAGGGTATGTAAACATTATATAAAGTGGCATTGTTTAAAGTGACTAGGGATACATTTACATCCAATTTTTAATTATTAAAGTGGCTAGAGATTTGAGTCAGTATGTTGGCAGCAGTCACTCAATGTTAGTAATGGCTGTTTAACAGTCTGATGACCTTGAGATAGAAGCTGTTTTTCAGTCTCTCGATCCCAGCTTTGATGCACCTGTACTGACCTCGTCTTCTGGGTGATAACGGGGTGAACAGGCAGTGGCTCGGGTGGTTGTTGTCCTTAATGATCTTTTTGGCCTTTCTGTGACATCAGGTGGGGTAGGTGTCCTGGAGGGCAGATAGTTTTCCCCCGGTGATGCGTTGTGCAGACCTCACTACCCTCTGGAGAGCCTTACGGTTGTGGGCGGAGCAGTTGCCGTACCAGGTGGTGATACAGCCCGACAGGATGCTCTCGATTGTGCATCTGTAAAAGTTTGAGTGTGTTTTCGGTGAGTATGAGGTTATTTTCCTGACACCACACTCCAAGGGCCCTCACCTCCTCCCTGTAGGCCGTCTCATCGTTGTTGGTAATCAAGCCTACCACTGTAGTGTCATCTGCAAACTTGATGATTGAGTTGGAGGTGTGCATGGCCACACAGATGACAGACGAGTTTAATGTCTACAATGTATGTATTCCTATTGTGGTCATAACTGGAATCTGTTCATACTGTAATAACAATATTTCATATTTCATATCCATATACAGGTACATCATCAATAGTACAAAGTGGTTTATCGATCAACTTTTTTACGTTCAATTACAGGCTTTTAATTTTACATAATTGGAAAGCTTTGCCTTTCTTTCGAACCATAAATGTTTGATTATGGAAAACTGTTATTTGATCAAATGATGAACCCCATTATTTGTTTTGCTCATTATTTAATGTGACCAGACCAATGGCGCACTCTAGAGTAGGACCCATCAAAGTGAGACTCAGCAAATCATTGATGTCAGACTATCAGTTATGTTAATTCAATGAAATGTCAAAGACAAAAGGTTCTAATCTAAAGCTTAAACTAAAGAGGATAATTTAGTCATTATTTCATTGTCAATTTGAAGAGTATCTATTTGAATGGCTGACTACATATTACTTTATTCGGTATTGCAATAAAATGCATAACATTCATAAACATGTGAATGCTAGAATTGTTTTAAACCATAGACCCCTAGGTACGGTAGTGCAAACTTCACTTCTAATTGCCCCCTTTTGACGATTCTAAATATTCAATATTCATTCAAATTCCCCTGCAGCAGGATTGTTCTCCTCCTGCGACAAAATGGGTCATATTAAGATCTGACATCTGTAGGCTACAAAATAGGCATTTTTTTCTGATAAAAAATGATCAACACTTCAATTGTAGCGTTACAGTTTTTACAATCACTTTGGTGCAAGTATGTTGAACATTTTAACTCTAAGCAAAAAAATCAAAGTAGATTCTCAAAATGGCTTATTTTTCAAAACTATAAGCACATTTTGACTGAGTAAAACAAATACATTTACAAAGTCACTTGTTCATTGCACAAAATCACTCTTTCAATTTGGATAGTCTACATATTCAATCAAAGTATCTGCTTTTCTCAAAATGCAATATTCACTTTACTTTTAATATTATTTTCTTGTCATTTGTTAACAATACTATTATCACCTAATCAAACTGCTCAAAATGGATAACTACTGAACTCAAATTATATGGTGCTTAGTTAACGTATAGTTTGCTAACTGCTGAACACTGTACATTTCTATATGCTGACCTCATATCAATTTGTCATGAGTATATGGATGTGGCTGTAAGTACTACATCATTATTCTCCATCCACCAGTGTGCTCCAATAGGACAAAGTGGAAAGATTCACTCTACACTCTAAAAAGAAAAGGTTCCTGGAATATCCTTTAGGGGTTCTTCAAATTGAAACTGTGGGGGAACCCCTATATGTTATTCAAATAACCCTTTAAATGGATCCTCGAAAAACATTTTGAAGAACCTTTTGGGGTTCGTTTTTGAACTATCCCCCCTGCCCTATTATTATTATTATTATTATTAATATGCATAGCAGTAACACAATATTTTAGTTGTCAGTGTTAATAACGATTTTAGTGACATGTTAATGTGTTGATGTTCTCCATATCCATAGCCAGAATGAGTGAGTTTGCATTGTATGGTGATCGAACAAGTTTCCTGTTGTATTGTCACGCCCTGCGTGTTTTAGGTCAGGGCGTGACTAGGGGGGTTTCTAGGTATTATATTTCTATGTTGGTGTGTGTGTGTGTGTGTGTATGGTTCCCAATTGGAGGCAGCTGATGATCGTTACATCTAATTGGGGATCATACTTAGTGTGTCCTTTTTCCCACCTGCGATGTGGGATATTGTTTTGTATGAGTGCCTATGTAGGGCACGATCGTTATAGCGTTGTTTAGGAAATGTTACGATCAATCAAATGTGAAATGCTGGTCCAATTATTCGTACGACGGTCGTGACATACAGTCATCAGAGGTGTAGGGAGGGTGAAGTCTGTGAATCCCCAAAAATAGTACAGATGTTTAATTAAAAAAACATGCACACGACAGAACATGCACACGATACCTTGGTTTTTGTAGTGAATGAAAAAAACTGTTTTGATAATGTTTTTCATGCACATACCTTGTCCGTAATGTAGAGAGGCCTATGGGATTTTCATTGAAGAGGTAAGGGAGAAGGATGGTACATACCAATACCAATTGACATACCTTTGTATGCCTCCTCTATATACCTACAGACACAAAAGTGAGCAGTTCAGTCACCTCTACCTAACACAGCTAGCCTTCAACATATTCTTATAGTATACATATTCTTACCTCTGTTGATTGATATTGAAATTTGAAATTTGTCAATTGAAATTTGTTCATTTTTTGTTTTACAAAGATTTGCACAAATATGAAAAGATGGTATCATCATAAAACAATATCAATTTAGATCATATAAGGGACAAGCCTTACCTTAAATGGAGATCTTTACATTTTTCAGTTAAGTGTCTGAGCCTGCTCTCCTTTCATATTCAAATCCAAATGTTTCAGTTGGGCAGTTGGGTTCCTGCAACAACAAAAAAACACCAACTAAGGAGGTTCCTCAATGAACCCCGCCTCCTATGGGGTTCTTGAAGAACCTTCTGGGGGTAATTTTCAGTGCCAAGAACCCTAAGGTTTCTCAAACTTTAATGATCTTAGAAGAACCCTTGTAGAACACCACATTTTTTAGAGTGTTGTTGCTACCATTATGAATTATAGTGTTGTGTATGTACAATGCACTTCTGAAATACCTGGGTTGTATTTAATAATATATTCCACTCATTATCTAAATGTCAATGATACACTGTGAGCTGATTCATTTCAAGCAGGAGATACAGCATCAGTTTACAAGTCATGTGGAAAAGGTGATTTAGTAAAATGTTGCATGTGGCAGAAATGGAATACATAACTGTTCTACGTTTTCACAGTAGCCAATACCCCTATTTCTGATGATTTGTCTTACGTATGTACTGTATAAGGATAATGAAACTGTAAGACACACATTTCTCAACTTGCTCACAACCTGTCATTACAATCAATCAAATCAATTATAAAGCACTTCTTACATAAGCTGGTGTCACAAAGTGCTGTACAGAAACCCAGCCTAAAACCCCAAACAGCGAGCAATGCAGGTGTAGAATCACGGTGGCTAGGAAAAACTCCATAGAAAGGACAGAACGTAGGAAGAAACCTAGAGAGGAACCAGGCTATGAGGAGTGGCCAGTCCTCTTCTGGTAGTGCCAGGTGTAGATTATAACAGAACATGGCCAAGATGTTAAAATGTTCATAGATGATCAGCAGGGTCAAATAATAATAATCACAGTGGTTGTCGGGGGTGCAACAGGTCAGCACCTCAGGAGTAAATGTTAGCTGGCTTTTCATAGCCGATCATTCAGAGTATCTCTATCACTCCTGCTGTCTCTAGAGAGTTGAAAACAGCAGGTCTGGGACAGGTAGTACATCCGGTGAACAGGTCAGGGTTCCATAGCATTTTGATTATGATGATAACTATTAGGATTTTACTTCACAGTAAGTAAAATATGTATATATATTTACAAATCAGAGATGTAGTCTACTGTATAGGATGTAACAAATGCATCTCCTATACCAAGGGGTACTCAACGACTATTTGAGAAGATACCTTTGCCACAAATTTCCTAGGTGGCAACGGTATGGATATTGTAAATGATCGGTTTAGTTACCAAGCCCCACCTTGCGACTCACCCATGCAACCCCAAACTGCATTAAATTGAAAGCCCGACTGAGTTCCTAAAAAAAAAAAAAAATTGTTAAAGTCGGGAAACACGCAGTCCGCATTGACCCCATTCTGGGTTCGAATCTGGACCGCGGTCTGCCTGTAGAATATGGCTGCCCTAAAAATAAAACAAACCCTCCGGTGTTGCTAATCCTCAAAAGAGGCTTGTCAGGCTTTAATTTGTTTCATTTGATTACAGTACACCTATGTTGTCATTATATTTGAGCAATACATTTATTTTGTTGCATCACTGATTGTGAATGATGTCTTCAGTGATCACACCTTTGACCACACATGGCATAGAAATTATGGAAATTTGATTTTCAGGAAATGTTTATGGGTAGTGCAATGTGTAATGTGAAAACAGTGTAATGTACTGTAATTTACAGTACTGTAGCATATTATATTCAAAGGGCAATTTTTAAACACACATTTTTTGCTATTGGATTAAATGGTTGTTAAAAGGACTCAATTGAGAAGATATCATTATGTTGTGTTTTGGTGATTAACTCAATGTTCTCATGGTATTCCACAGTAAACTTATATTTTGGATCAAAGGTTGTGTGGTGAAAGATGTCTCCAAACAATATGAATACACAATAACATATTTTGAATACAAGGCTTGCTGTTTTACAAGGGTTACCAGTTTGGAGTTTTGAAAATTCCCCACATAGGCATACTTCTGAAAATAGCACCAAAGCCATTGAAAAAATTGTAGCCTAGTTAAAATGACTAAATGGTCAGCCTATCATTCATTATCTGATGAATTGGTGACTAAACAAAATGTTCTCATGGTATTTCACAGAATAACTTGATTTTGCATGAATGACTCAGGGAAAAAACGGTGAAAAACGCAAAGAATGCGCAATCAAAAGATAGGGCATTACAATTTTTTTTTTATTTATATAGTACCACATACATCTAAAAAATGTGCCAAAGTGATTGAAAAAAAAACGGTAATATGATAACATTGATGATTTACATTCAACCATCATTATTTTCACCATGTATTATTTCTGTTTGTATTCCTTATTTATTTGATTTTCACAAACAATGGTGAGCGTGTGAACTGAGGCAGATCAGACTCAGGGTGGCGCGAGAAGCTAAAGGATTGGCGTCTGGGACTCACGATAGGTCATTGCGGGTCACAGCGCAGCGCATGACAACGCAGCGTCCAGTGGTTGACACTTCATTACCATAAGGACTGGATTTTTTTTTGTTTTGAAAGAATCATTCTTATACCTACAACTAATAATTTCAGAAATAGGTTAAAAACATTGACTACCTCATATGCCTACGCAGTTCTTAGAATTAGGGTTTTAACCTATATGAGTAGAATATTATTGTAATGAAATAAAATAAAAATAAAAATTGCATGGTTTAGTACATTCGTTTGATGAGTGTGTTAAATTGTACTTAGGGAGAAACATTGGTTGATTCTCATTTTACGTGATGGTACTTGCTGGAATATTCAATAATAACATTATGCAGGGAGATTATGATACAGTGCCTTAAACATTTATGAAAAATAAAACACTAATCTTCATTAGATAAGTATTCAACGCCCTGAGTCAATACATGTTAGAATCACCTTGGGCAGCTGTTACAGGTGTGAGTCTTTCTGGGTAAATCTCTAAGCACTATTCACAACTGAATTGTGCAACATTTGCCCAGTATTCTTTTCAAAATTCTTCAAGCTCTGTCAAATTGGTTGTTGATCATTGCTAGACCATTTTCAGGTCTTGCCATAACTTTTCAATCAGATTTAAGTCAAAACTGTAACTCTGCTGCTTAGGAATATTCACTATTCTTAGTAAGCAACTTCAGTGTGTATTTGGCCTTGTGTTTTAGGTTATTGTCCTGCTGAAAGGTGAATTCATCTCCCAGTGTCTGCTGGAAAGCAGACTGAACCAGGTTTTCCTCTAGGATTTTGCCTGTGCTTGAAGCCATTCCATTTCTTCAGTCCATAACGATTACATTTATGAAAAATATGCTTGAGAATATGGAGCGTGGTAATCAGTAATGTGTTGCATTGGATTTGCCCAAAACATAACACTGTATTCAGGAAGAAAAATATTGCTTTACCACATTTTGTGAAGTATTACTTTAGTGCCTTGTTGCAAACAGGATGCATGTTTTGGAATATTAGTATTATGTACAGACTTAATCCTTTTTACTCTTTCAATTAGGTTAGTATTGTGGATAAACTACAATGTTGTTGAGCCATCCTCAGTTTTCTTCTTTTGCCGGAGAGGAAGGAAATCCCTGAGCGGTTACCCTCTTCTCCGGCAACTGAGTTAGGAAGGGCGCCTGTATCTCTGTAGTGACTCGGTGTATTGATTAACTTTATCATGGTTAAAGGGATATTTAATATGTATTTTTTCCTTCTTCTTTTTTTACCCATTTACCAATAGGTACCCTTCTTTGTGACACATTGGAATACCTCCCCTGCTCCTTGTGGTTGTATCTGTGTTTGGAAATCATTGCTCAACTGAAGGACCTTAAAGATAATTGTATGTGTGGGGTACAGAGATGAGGTACTCATTAAAACAAATCATGTTAGACACTGTTATTGCAGACAGAATGAGTCTATGCAACTTATTATGGGATTTATGGGATTTTTTTTCACCCAACTTTTAACCTAAATCCAATGACAGGATGACATGTTTTGCTGAATTCACATTAGTTAACAACAACCAAATTTAAATCAAAACTGGACGTTGAACTGACATCTGTGCCCAGTGGGATGCAACCGCTGCCAATATGATTTTGTTTTACATGGATTCAGGTTGTAGCCTAGACCTTTTCTTCCTTTCACCCACTTTAACCTGCCATTGCACCTAAACTGTTTACGCTTGGATCAACCCTACTAATGTTAATTTTCAGCAAACATTTGGATAACCATGATAGCTTTGCTCTCATGTGGGTGCTAGCAAGCATACTTGGTAGTGTTAGGTATAAACAGTTAATCCAGTAGGGGTTTAACCTAACGTAGCAGGCGTAAGAGAAACGCCTGAGCAGAGTTTCTACATGTGGTTTTCAGAGGAAAAGGAAGCTAGGTTTAAAATTGCAACTCCACTTAGTCTAGTAGGGGCTGGAAGCTATAGTGAGCTTTGATTGGTCAATAGCACAACTATGTCTCTGATTATTTGCATTATTTGCATTATTTGCATTGAAAATTAATATGACTCAACTCCTAATGTATAACTGTGCATTTTCTTAAGAAAATACTATGTGTTTGCTGTTGGTGGTATTATGTTGCTCAGATAATAATCTATTGGCATATTTTACCAGCCTGGTCTCACAGACTAGACGTAACATAGTAAATGTAAATCTGGGACACTCAAATTAGTATATGTTACGTTTTGAATGGTTACATAAAACAGATGGTTACTTAACGCAAAAACGAAAGTAGGATGGTTGGTCAGGGTGAATGGGTGAGCATGTATAGTGAACATCAAGCAACCCAAAGGTTGCGAGTTCGAATCCCATCGTGGTCAACTTTAGCATGTTAGCAACTTTTTGACTACTTACTACTTTTTAGCTACTTTCAAACTACTTAGCATGTTAGCTACCCCTTCCCCTAACCCTAACCGTAGCTAACACTTCCCCTAACCCTAACCATAACCCTTTTAGCTAACCCTTCCCTTAACCCTTTAACCAAACTCCTAAACTAACCCTAACCTTAACCCTAACCCTAACCCCTAGCCTAGCTAACATTATTGTTAGCCACCTAACCAAATTTGAAACATATTGTACGTTTTGCAAATTCTTAACATATACATTTTTCAAATTTGTAACATATAATATGAATTGTAATTCATAACATATCATGGACATCCAAAAATGAATACATCCCATACAAAATGTAACATATCATACTAAATGGTGTGTCTCTGATTTACATACAGAATAAAATTAAATGCTCTGAGACCAGGTAGATTTTACATTACCTATATAAGGCATTTGGTGCTTACATTTTATTTTATTTATTGCAAAATATTAGAGTTTGTCATGGACTTGTTCTGCTCTTATGCACTTATTATTTTTGTTTAATGCAGAACCTCATATACAATCTGAGCTCCCCTTAAGTTATTGTATTTTATGGTATTAATAAATAATTAGGCTTCATACATCAGATGACTGAATATGATAGTTGTTTTATTGTGGTTAGAATACTGAACAAATAACGCCATATGAAAATATATTTATCATTATTTTAAACATCCCACGTGATCTGAACATTTAAAATGTGTATAGTACGGAGCATTATGGTATATGGAGTATACAGCATGGAGACGCAGTAGTCCTAGTGCCCAAACATCCACCAGTGCACCATGCCTGTTTTACATCTATGTAAATCGTACAAATGACAATAACAAATCATTAATCAAACTCATAACTCGATTTTTACCACAGTGATTAGAAAACATGTAATTTAACGTTTGAAAAAATAAAATGTAGTTATAAAACGTGTCAGTAAGAAAACTCTATGACGCATCATCTTTAACCAACGTTTATAGTTCCTAAAGTCTCGTTTTAGACTTTCGACAGAAAATAGTCATACTATAAAACTTAATAAAAAGTCTTAAAAACGTTGTTGTTCTTATTTCAAAGACCACATGTATAAAGACGTGTTAAAAAATCCACAATATAAGTAATGGGATTTAATGCCCCAGTCCTGTTCAACGGCGCCTTTCTCTAGTGGTGCTATAAAAGTCTCCAACACTTTAGAAGTCCTGGGATCCTTTATATTTGATTTAATCTCCATTTCTTTTATTTCTTTTTTTCTCTCCAAAGTTGCACACAGGATCAATTATATGAAACACGGCGAAACTTTCAAGATTAAAACGTCCTGATGAAAAAAAGCAGACGAGCAAACGGTTTTGGCGCATGAGACCCAAGGCTGAATCTGTGAGACGGAGCGTACACAATAAACCTGTTGTTAAACTTGCTGTGAAAATATGTTTGAAGAAAATAGACAATTGTTGTACGAAATGTATTCAAGTATAAAATAATGCCCTTTGTTGGGGAAAACTTGAGCAATGTGAGGGTACAAAAGTCCCCTGTGGTATTTACTAGGCTCCTTTGTGAAGTTTGCGCTTTGGCGTCTCCACTTGGCGCATTACCCAGGCCCCTTTAAACGCGATTGTTTCTTTCTTTCTAATGACGTTTACCGGATCAAAACATGCTCTTAATTCGATCAGAAAGCTTCACCCTTCACAACAATACCAGAATAATTTCTCCCAAAGTTTGTTAAGTTGACCGAAATTAGGCAAATGAATAGGGGTCTCCAGGCTACCCCTGACGCAGGTGACGGGGATAATGCACGTTCACACCAGCTGCATTCTTCTTTATTTCTCCCTTTTCTTTCACAGCATTATTAAAATTTAGGCCAATGAAACTATTCACTCGACTCAATAGACATTTTCTTATAGGATAATAGGATACAAATTGAGCCTCTCCAAAGAGTCCTCAGTGGTGGGTAACCCTCGTGTGCCAAAGACTGCTGGAGACGCCGGCCGGTACGCAGGCGACGCTCGTGTGCCAGGCCCATCACACACCTGCCTAGGACTCACACGAAAAAAAGAATGTAAACAAAAAGCTTGCCATCTCTCATAAAAGATGGACGTGTCACCAAGTCGTGTGAGAAACGAGGAGAACAAACGGGGGACTCCGTCTCCAAAAGATCTCCCTTGAACTTGGCGGAACAGCCTATTAAAGGCTTACTTAATTACTCTAATGGCACTGGACAGGCCTTAAAACTCAGACAGGGCTTGGGTGGAAGTTAAGTTCGCTTGCTGGGATTTGTAAACAGGCGATCGTGTGAGAAACGCGAGTTGGAAAAAAGAGGGGTCTTTTTTCGGCGGCTTTGTTTTCAGTGCGCGCATTGCGCCTGGTCGGATCAGGCGAACCCAACGCTCAATTCACATTTCCCGCCTGGGTTGTTACTATGCAAATAATATTCTAAAAGCAATCACGTGCATGTCTTTTGAACAGCCACGTGGATGAACAAAGCAAGTCTGCCCCCCTGCTAGCCGATGGCTTCAGACTTTTTACTTGTTCTTTAACTGATCCTAAATGCACACATTTACTAGAAGCTTGCTCTTTAATCCTACGGAATAATTTAGACCATGAATGCTGGAGTCCCTCGGATGATCGCTTTATAAGGGGCAGCTTTTCAGCTCACCTCTCAGTCTACCTAGTCTACAAGCTAAGGAACACATCCAAACTGCCTCACGGCATTACTATTTTGAATTAGAACTTTATCGGCACTTTGCTAAAGGATGGCATCCAAGATGAAGGATCGCAAGGTAGGCGCTCCCCTTCTGCGCTCTGGGATGGAAACCTACTCGGAAACCGTGGCCTTTTCTAGTCGTTATTTTAATATTTATTACAATATTTTACTTTGGTACTCATAATGTACCATCATTATGTATATGTGTAGTCAAAGGCGAAATTTGGTTCCATGGAAATTGATCTGATAGCCTACTATGCTTTTGCGCACTTTAGCGAAAACGTAACCAATATAGTACACATTTGAGTTAGCAAAAACGACAAAAAATGTAAATAATTATTTTAAAGAAGAAAAGTGGCTGAAGTTGTCACTGCAATAGTATAATTGACGGTTCTAAGCACATTAGTGCCATACTCCATGGTTGTGTTTGAGCTTTGGCACCTGCCTTGGCCCATGTGATGCTCAGTAGCGCTGTTGCGCTCTAGTGCACCAAAGCGCACCAAGGTGGCTAGGCAAGGCAAGGCAACGTCTCTTTGCCGTTTAATTTTCCAAGTAGTTTCGTCTTCATTCTAGTATCAATCAGCTTTTTGTTCTAGGTTTCTAGAGCTATACACTTTAGACATGGCCTACTGTTGATTATGTTTGTTTGTCTAATCATTTGCGTTGTTATTTTTCAACAGAGAACTCCCATCTCCCATAAAGTAATAGAAAAAAGAAGACGAGATCGCATCAACCGCTGCCTAAACGAACTGGGGAAAACCGTGCCAATGGCGCGCGCGAAACAGGTAGCATGCAGTTGTACAATTAAATAATCTTATTCCCAATTCATAAACAATCGCCTAAATTATCTTATTCAACGTTTTATATTTGCTAAATATATGTCTTATTATTGCATCCTTGCTATGCGTGACAAATAGCGTAGCCTGCATAATGTCTGCCATCTGTTTGATTTTGTGTATTTAAACGACGCAATATTATTTTTCTAATATCTTTTTTTCTGATGATAGAACTCTGGAAAGCTGGAGAAGGCCGAGATTCTGGAGATGACAGTTCAGTATCTACGAGCGCTCCACTCTGCAGACTTCCCCCGAGGCAGAGAAAAGGGTGCGTTTTCCTGTCCGCTCCAAAGCGCACAGACCCGGGGCTCTCACCCAGAGCGCATCCGTATCCTGTTCCACCTTCCTTGACTCCATTCCGGCTGTCTCGTTGACATATTTATCGTTGTAATATCAATCATCATCACTGTAGTCTATATCGTAAATATATGCTCACATTTGAATGTAAAGAATATTGGAGTTTTTGTGTGTTTTCTAATCGTCACCTTCTTCCCATTCCTTTTAGGTGAGCTACTGGGGGAGTTCGCCAACTACTTCCACTACGGCTACCACGAGTGCATGAAGAACCTGGTGCACTACCTGACCACGGAGGAGAGGGTTGAGACCAAAGACATCAAGTACGCAAGGATCCTGGCCTTTCTTCAGTCCAAGTCCCGGGTCGCCACCGAGCCGGTGTTCGGCTCCCTGGGCGCGTTTCCAGACCAGGCAGATTATCTGTGCCAGTTGCACTCCTCCCCGGAGTCACTCCAGAGTCACAGCCCCAACGACTCCGTGTTTCAGCAGAGCCCACCCGGACACTTCTCTTGGCACAGCACGGCGCGCAGCCCGACCATCTCGTACCCAACGGTGCCGCTTTCCGCACCGACGCAACAGCACCATGGTGGCTACCTGTCACCAGTGCAAGGACTTGACCATCACTACTTCAACTTTTTCAACGGCCACCCGCACGCGAATGCGTTCAGTTTGCACAGTACGCAACATGCGTTGTAAATAGAATCCGGTTAGCATTTTGTGTTGTCTTTATTTATATATGTGTTCATAATAAATACTTAAAGATTGTGGATATTGTATACTGTACAATACATCTTTTTTTTTAAAGAAAAGTAAATGTTTATTTCCCACAGTTTGTTGTTTTCTTGTGGTGTTATAACGTACATTGTTCATCAATTGGTGAAAACCTTCCTAAAAACCTGATGGTATAATAGCGTTGGTCTATTGATTATGAATAGGGCTAATTGTTCATTCTTCTAAATCATTTATTACAGAAGAGCTCTGCCCATTTCTACACAAATATATATTTTTATTTCTTAAAGGGATAGGCTAGTTAACTTTTTTTCACAGCTTATTTTCAACTAACCAAGGGTGTGGTGCTTTTATTCAACCCGTTTTTAATCAAATTAAATCAAATTTTATTGGTCACATGCACACATTTAGAAGGTGTTTATTGCGGGTGTAGCGAAATGCTTGTGTTACAAGCTACAACAGTGCAGTAGCATATAATAATTCACAACAATACATACAAATCTAAAAGTAAAATAATGGAATTAAGAAATATATATAACGTCCTTAACAGGTTATTTAGCAAGTTCCAGAATATCCTAGCATTTTTGGAGCGTATAGCAATGTTAGTGGACACGGATTGTGGCCTATTTAATTGCCAGTAAGATGCTTGTTGACAAGCAACCGTGGTCCACTTTTCTTTAACCTCTATAGGCAGGTGCCATGTATCGATAGGACCTTAGGACACTTACAATTAAATAAACACTGAACTAACTCACTAAACTGGGACTTCTCTTCTTCTGTGAAGGATGAACTCTTGTTAACTCAAACATGAATTATATGTTGAGGTTGACAGTTAGGCTACTCTCATCTTCCTCATCAGACAGTTTATTTCCTCTTCCTCATCAGTTACTCCTCTTACTTATTAAAGCATATGTACCAGCATAAACATGCTGGAGGTTGCTTTTCTATGAATTGAAGATTTTTAATGGCTATTGAAAGTTGAAAAAAGAAAGAAAGTCACACTCCCAAATACATATTATTCATTATAACTCATTGCTGAACTAATGTTTTGGCACCCTTCTGGGTGAAGTACAGATGTAAGACCTAAAACTGACCACCCTGTTGCAGGATTACAAACATTTGTAGTGTATGTGAGATTTAAAAACACTGCTGAGTTTGTAATTTTCACTTTTAAATTTCAGGCTTGATTTTTCCTTACACAAATCTATCACCCCTACCAACATTTCCATTAATTATAATCCACATAATAATTCAAATTTCCTGTTGCATATATATATATATATACATATATATATACATATATATATATATGTATATATTAAAATAATTGAGTAAAATAATAGCACATTATGAAATATGATTATGAAAATATTGATGACAACATATTAGGTCATACACAAGCTCCATCATATACTTCTGCCAGATTTGGGCTACACATTTTTTAAGATGGGGTCAATAAGTTATTGTGCACTTCTTCTTGGTTAAACACAAATTAACAAGCTGATCATATTATCCATCAGAATAGGCGATTGGAATAAGTGTCATTTTATGCAATGGTCTGTTGAACTCCAACACCATGATTGACATTAAGCTTCTTTCCTGGGTGATCCATTAATAACAGTGCAGATTCACAGTGCACCATCCATCCATCCCTAGTTTTCTCCACCTATATTTAAATAAAACGCAAATAACAAAATATAGCTGCAAGCAGCAATGCCGGGGTTCAAGCTGTGGGCCCAATGTGCCACCATCAGGACAAATTTGACACACCACCCTAAAATGAGCTAAATCTGTGCTCCTTATCACGCTTGCCAAATATCCAAACTCCAAATTAAACAGATCATGCAATATGCATATTTTGGACTATTTTTAATGATGTTGACTCACCAGTCAGCACCACATTTGGTATGTACAGTGCCTTCAGAAAGTATTCACACCCCTTTATTTTTTCCACATTTTGTTGTGTTACAAAGTGGGATTAAAATGGATTTCATTGTATTTTTTGTCAATGATCTACACAAAATACTTTGTAACGTAAAGTGGAAGAAAAATTAAAAACGTTTTTTTTAATGAATGGAAAATAAAACACTAATATATTTTGATTAGATAAGTATTCAACCCCCTAAATCATTGCATGTTAGAATCATTTTTGCAGTGATTACAGCTGTGAGTCTTTCTGGGTAAGTCTCTAAGACCTTTGCAAACCTGGATAGTACAATATTTTCCCATTATTGTTTTTAAAAAGTCGTCAAGCTCTGTCAAGTTGGTTGTTTCCATAGATTGCCATAGATTTTCAAGACAATTCAATTCAAAACTGTAACTCAGCCACTCAGGAACATTCAACGTTGTCTTGGTAAATAAATCCAGTGTGTATTTGGGCTTGTGTTTTAGGTTATTGTACTGCTGAAAAGTGGATTTGTCTCCCAGTTTCTGTTGGAAAGCAGACTCAACCAGGTTTTCCACTAGGACTTTGCCTGTGCTTAGCTCTATTCCTTTTCTTTTTATCCTTAGTCCTTGCCAACGACAAGCATACCCATAACATGAGTATTGGTACTCAGTGATGTGTTGTGTTGGATTTGCCCCAAACATAATGTTTTGTGGTCAGGACAAAAAGTTAATTACTTTGCCACATTTTTTTGCAGTATTTAGTGACTTATTGCAAACAGGATGCATGTTTTGGAATATTTGTATTATGTGCAGGCTTTCGTCTTTTCGCTCTGTAATCTAGGTTAGTATTGTGGAGTAACTACAATGTTCTTTATCCATCCTCAGTTTTCTCCTATCACAGGCATTTAACTCTGTAACTGGTTTAAAATCACCATTGGCCCCATGGTGAAATCCCTCCGAGTTTCCTTCCTCTCCGAGTTAGGAAGGACTCTTGTATCGACTCTTGTAGTGAATAATTGTTGACTCAAGACATTTCAGTTTTTAATTTGACTAAAAACATAATTCCATTTGATATGTGGTATAGTGTGTAGATCAGTGGCATGAAAAAACTATTTGAAAGTCAGGCTGTAACACAACAAAATGTGGAAAAAGTCCAGGGGTGTGAATACTTTCTGAAGGCACTGCTGCTATCTATATGTACATCTTCAAACAACATTTTACAACACTCTTGCTCAAACAATATGGCAGCAATAAGCCAATGAATCTGCATGAATGTTTTTCCCTGTCCAATAATGTCACCATGCGGCCAAAGTGATCCATACTTTAATTGACAAATTAGCTAGACTCATATCCCTTAGCATGTGTGCTATATAATATTGCCTTGAGAGAGCTTGGTCCATAGATGCTACAGACAAAGTTTCATCTACAAATCCATCATGGTGGACATTATGGGTCCTTGAGGTGTCACGGTCGTCGTATAGAGGAGACCAAGGCGCAGCGTGATGAGAATACATACTTCCTTTTAATAAACGAAGAACACTTAACAAACTATCCAAATCAAACGTGCCGCTGTATAAACTAAGTGCTGACACAGGCAACTACACATAGACAATAACCCACAGATAAACCAAGGAATATGGCTACCTAAATATGGTTCCCAATCAGAGACAACGATAAACAGCTGCCGCTAATTGAGAACCAATCTAGGCAACCATAGACATACATTTACCTAGACAAAGAGAAACCCCATAGATGTACAAAAACCCCTAGACAAGACAAAAACTAAACAAACCACCCTTGTCACACCCTGACCAAACCAAAATAATAAAGAAAACAAAGAATACTAAGGTCAGGGTGTGACATTTGTTGACTGTGAGGAGAGGGAAATGAGTACCAAATTTCAGGACTATGTCACACGGATGGGGTGAGGTGCATGACCTTTCAAAGTTTGCATTTTAAATAAATTGTTATAGCTCCACCAAGTGGCCAATTTGCATGGCATTGTATGATATGGTGAGGCCCTTGGCCTTTTACCATCATGCAAGGTTGCACTCTCCTTAGTTTTCTCCACCTATATTTAAATAGATTGCTTATAACAAATACGAATATGCGACACTCTCTCTCACACACAGAGAGGGTTGAGGGCTAAAGGAAAGGATTAATCTCCTTGTTTCAACATAGAGAGAAGCAATGGTTTCTAGGGGCACTTCCAGCTATATTTAAATATAATTCAAATGACAAACACGATTTGTCGACATTCTCTCTCAAAGAGGAGATTCTTCTAGGGAAGGGTTCATCTCTGTCTGTTAACATCATGAGAAACAGGGGTTTCTGGGAAGGGGGGCAACTCCATGCTTTAAGCCCCTAACTTAAACAAGCTTGCATGTTAGGTCCCATTCACCCCTCGCTCCCTCAGCCAAGCTAAAGTGTATCAATGAGCTTTCAATTACCAACAACAGTCTTTTGTCACAAATATCAATCCATGTCTGTATCTACACGGTTATAACACTGTTATTCATGGTTATAATGGGTGAAATATTGTTAGGTGGGAAAAGATCAGTTCTTCATGCCAGTAAGAAATAAAGAGGTCTCTTGATGTATTCTGACAATGAAGTGAAAATGTTCCACAACACCAGTAATGCAAATGTTTTTTAAGATTATGATTTGGGGATTCTTCATGATGGGATTTTCAAGGATTACAGATGAAATATGAGAGTTCTCACACACTTTCGGCATAGGCAAGTTGCATAATTTCCATTTATTTAGGCAAATTAGGGTAGACTATTCATCATTGTGGGTCGGATTAAGGTTTGCAGTTCCGAGAACAAGATGAGGGCCACCTTGGTTTAAAAGTTGCCCTTCATTTGCATACAATTGTCAGTGAGCCATGGTGTGCATTGTTGATCCAACATTGGAGGAGGACAGTGCTCTAGCCCAACCATTTTATCAGCAGAGAGATAAAATCAACCTTGGATTTGCAAGCCAACTAAAAAAGTGCTCTTGCCTCGACCATGGCCCATGTCTTATGCCATCATGAAAATATATGTATATTTCAACCCTTCCATTAACATTTTGTACATTTTCAGCCCTATTGCCATTCTTTAAAAAAAATCTTTGAACCTTCAATTTAAATTTAGACCATTTCAGCCTTCTTTCCCTCCTTTAAAAATATTTGGACCCATTTCAATTTGGAAAAACTTTTAGCTAGACTCTGAGAACTCAATTGTGGCAGGGCCTCTGACTTTCCCTCACATAGAAAATAAAATGTCTTCAGACCAGTAGGGAGCTGATTTTGTCCAGCTTGTGCCTTAAATGCTCTTCCCTTGTCTCTCAATAACTCAACTAATCTCCTCCCCAACCCCTGTCCCTTCACTCTTTCTTTAAGTAAGTTGTATGGCATCGATTTCCAAAAGAGCGGTGAGAAAAGAGAGGTAAAAAAGAAAGTGAGAAACTCATAGTGGTTTTTGCTAGGGTTGCCCCATTGTGGTGGGCCTGAATGGGAGGACAATCTCTGGTTCCTTGGGCTTCATCCTTGAGTGATTCGGAAGAAAAATAATCACCCCCATGAAATCAAAGTGTTCTCTGTAGAAGGGAAGGACTAAAGCTGCTTGCTGGGCACCCCAGGCCCCTCTCCCCCAGGCCCTCTCCCCTCTTCTGCCCAGGTCAGGGAGCCCTGCTACCATTCTCCTCTCCTGCTTCCACCAACAAGTACACTTTCACACACACACACACACACACACACACACACACACACACACACACACACACACACACACACACACACACACACACACACACACACACACACACACACACACACACACACACACACACACACACACACACACACTAATTAGCCAGAGTGTCCCATGGGTGCGAGTTAAAGTAAAGAGAGTGAGGAGTCTGCAGGTGTCCTTGTGTGGACTAGAGGATGGATAAATGGACAACGTTCATCGCCTCGCTAGCTACTGACCAAAAGGGGAAGAAAGACAAAGTGCCCACGCAGATGGAAAAGTGATAATAAGATAAAAGAAAAAGGCTTTTGAAAGAATACTTGGTCCCAACAGCCCCAATATTGGTTTAAATCCGTGCTCTAAAAACAGAGTTTAGTGGAGAAAAAAAAGACTCCCTTTACAGCCAGATGAGTAAGATTTAGCAACAGCACTCACCATGAATAATAATAAATTGAACACAGAAACAAAGGATCCCCCCAAAAAACATTTATTGTTATGTAAACTGATTCTCAATGAGTGAGCTTTGCATGTCTCACTGGTTAGAGAATGTTTATCTTTTGTATTAATATCACACACTGAAATTTCACAATCCACTCTTTCAGAGTTCCCTCTTTACAGGAATGTTGAAACTGAAGCACATATGAGCACTAAAAGCATTGGGACAGTGACATATTATTTGTTGTTTTGGCTCTGTACTCAAGCACTTTGGATTTGAAATGATACAAAGACAGTCAGCTTTAATTTGAGAGTATTTTCTTCATCCATATCAGGTTAAATTATAGCACATTATGTACATAGTCCCCCCATTTTAGGGGACCAAAAGTATTGGGGCAAATTCATTTCCATGTGTATTAAAGTAGTCAAATGTTTCATATTTGGTACCACAAACAATTGCTGTATTTTTTTGGTTGTGTTTCAGATGAATACTAATGAATAGTAAAAATAATGTATTATGTCATTTTGGAGTCACTTTTATCATGAACAAGAATTGAATATGTTTCTAAACACTTCTAGACCATGATTACGGATAGTCCTGAATGAATCGTGAATAATGATGAGTGAGAAAGCTACAGATGCAGAAATATCATACCCCCAAGACATGCTAACCTCTCACCATTACAATAACAGGGAAGGTTAGCATTGTTGGGGGGGGTGGGGGGATATTTGATATCTTTCTCACTCACATGTACAGTACCAGTCAAAAGTTTGGATACACCTACTCAGTCAAGGGTCTTTCTTTATTTGTACTATTTTCTACATTGTAGAATAAAAATAATAACATCAAAACTATGAAATAACAGATACGGAATTATATAATAACCAAAAAAATGTTAAACAAATCCATATATATTTTAGATTTTAGATTCTTCAAAGTAGCCACTCTTTGCCTTGATGACAGCTTTGCACACTCTTGGCATTCTCTCAACAAGTTTTGATGTCTTCACTATTATTCCACAATGTAGAAAATAGTCAAAATAAAGAAAAACCCTTGAATGAGTAGGTGTGTACAAACTTTTGACTGGTACTGTATATCTACCAGATGTCACAGTCTCAATCGTTAAAATTATTTTTATTTAACCTTTATTTAACTAGGCAAGTCAGTTAGGAACAAATTCTTATTTACAATGACGGCCTACCCCGGCCAAACCCTCCCCTAACCCGGACAGCGCTGGGCCAATTGTGCGTCGCCCTATGGGACTCCCGATCATGGCCGGTTGTGATCTGTAGTGATGCCTCTAGCACTGAGACAGCTCCTTAGACTGCTGCACCACTCGGGAAACAAGTAAGAGTTTAGGTTTGGGATAGGCTTAAAACAAAAATATAAAACACGACTTTCTATCGCTGGATTCAAACTTGCAACCTTCGGAATCAGAGGCAGATTCTTGCATGGGAGGTTGGCATTTTTTTGGTCTAACTTTCTCACTCATATATGTAGCTTCTAGCTCTCACAGTCTCACATCAGAATTAGAAGTTCATTCATGTTTCTCAAACGTCAAATTTCAAAGTTGTTCCAAACGTCAAATTTCAAAGTGTATAAGAATAAGTTAAGGCATTAACTCTAAAATGTTAAGGTTAGTGTTAAGTTCAGGCATTAACGCTGAATGGTTAAGGTAAGGGTTAAGGTTTGCGATAGTCTTAAAACAAAAAATATGAAAAACAACTTTCTATTACTGGATTCAAACTCGCAACCTTTGGAATCAGAGGCAGATACAACGCCATAACTAAATCGAAACCTACTTGAAGATAACACTGTTGCCCCTTGTGGCTGGTTTCCACGTCATCTCCCAATTGTCCTCAGACATGGATGGATGTCAAATACTGACTTGTATCACGGGTGATCCGGCTGAAATATATACACTCCCCTCCTCATTTATTTGAACAGTGAAGCAATTATTATTATTTATTTTTTTACATTTGGCTCTTTCCTCAAGCATTTTGAATTTGAGATCAAATGTTTCATATGAGGGTATTTGTCATACATATCTGTTTAACCGCTGAAAATGAAAACACTATGTATCTAGTGCCCTCATTTGAAGAATTATTTGTATTTGGAAAAATTCACTAATAGTGTATTAAAGCAGTCAAAAGTTAAGTATTTGGTCCCATATTCCTAGCACGCAATGACTACATCAAACGATTGACTCTACAAACTTGTTGGATCCATTTGAAGTTTGTTTTAATTGTGTTTTGGATAATGTTTTTCCCAATAGGAACTGAATGGTGAATAATGTATTGTGTCATTTTGGCATCACTTTTATTGTAAGTAAGAATAGAAGATGTTTCTGAACACTTATGGATAATCATGAACAAATTATGAATATGGGACCAAATACTAAGCTTTTGACTACTTTAATAGACTTCAAATGAATTTGTCCAAATATTTCTGACTGGGGGGAGTAGATAGATATTGTTTTTTTCATTTTTGAACAGTGAAACAGATACAATGGGTATCGTAAGTCTTTTTTCACATTGTTGAGTTACAAAGTGGGATTCATATAGATCGAATTGTGATTTTTTTTTGTGTCATTGATCTACACACTCTGTGTGAAATAATAGAGGTTGAAATTATTTTTTAAGGACTACCGCTTCCTCTGTCACCCATACATACAACATCTATCTGTAAGGTCCCTCAGTCAAATATTGAACTTGAAGCAGTTTCAACTACAAAGACCAGGGAAAAGCCTCATAAAAGGGGTCAGTGATTGGTAGACGGGTAAAAATAATAAATCCGACATTGAATATCTCTTTAAGAATGGTCAAGATAATAGTTATGCTGTAGATGATGTATTAAACCACACAGACACATGAGATTCATTTGTCCTTATGAACTGAGCTGCAGGACAGGAAGGAAACTCAGGGATGTCACCATGAGGGCAATGTTGATTTTAAAACAGCTACAGAGTTCAATGACTGTGATGGGAGAAAACTGTGGACAGATCAACAACATTGTAGTGACTCCACAATAATGACCTTAAAGACAGAGTAAAACAAATAATACAAATATACAGAATAAAAATATTCCAATAATATTCCAATACTGCAAAATACTGCAAAAAATACATGTTTTGGCCTAAATGCAAAGCCTTACGTTTGGGAAAATCCAACACAACACATCACTGAGGAACTGCCTCCTTATTTTCAAGCATGGTGGTGGCTGCATCATGAAATGACTGGGGAGTTTTTCAGGATAAAAATAAATGGGATAGAGCTAAGCTCAGGCAAAATTCTAGAGGAAACCTTTATCAGTCTGCTTTACACCAGACACTGGGAGAGGAATTCATATTTCAGCAGGACAATAACCTACAACACAAGGTGAAACCTACACTATAGTTGCTTACCAAGAAGACAATGAATATTCCTGAGCGGCCAAGTTACAGTTTTGACTTAAATCTGCTTGAAAATATATAGCAAGACTTTAAAGTTGCTGTTCAGCCATGATGCCCAACTCCTTGACAGAGCTTGAATATTTTTATTTTAATAATGGACAATCCAGGTGTACAAAGCTGTTAGAGACTTATCCATGAAGACTCATACCTCTAATGACTGCCAAAAGTGTTTCTAGCATGTATTTACTCAGTGGGGTGAATACTTATCTAATCAAGGTGTTTTATTTTTTATTCATCTTTAAAATGTAAAAAAGGTACTTGCACATCTGAGCTATCCTTGTTGCAGGTGCATTTCAACAATTGAATAACATCCCTTGATAAAGATCAACTGCCATGTCTAAAAACATGTTTTTAGAAATGTTTGGAAATGTATTGAAAATGTAATACAGAAATATCTAATTTACATAATTATTCGCACCCCTAAGTCAATACATGTTAGAATCACCTTTGGCAGTGATTACAGCTGTGAGTCTTTCAAGGTAAGTCTCTAAGTGCTTTGCGAACACGGATTGTACAATATTTGCTCATTTGCACAAAAATTCTTCAAGCTCTGTCAAGTTGGTTGTTGATGATTGCTAGACAGCCATTTTGAAGTCTTGCCATAGATTTTCAAGCCGATTAAAGTCAAAACTGTAACTAGGCCACACCATTCAACGTCGTCTTGGTAAGCAATTCCAATGTATATTTGGCCTTGTGTTTTAGGTTATTGTCCTGCTGAAAGATGAATTTGTCTGCCAGTGTCTGTTGGAAAGCAGACTGAACCAGGTTTTCCTCTAGGATTTTGCCTGTGCTTAGCTTTATTCCATTTATTTTTATTTAAAAAAAAAGTCCTATTACTTGATGACAAGCATACCGATGACAAGCTTACCCATAACATGATGCAGCCACCACTATGCTTGAAAATATGAAGAGTGGTACTTAGTGATGTGTTGTGTTGGATTTGCACCAAACATAACACTTTCTATTCAGGACGAAAAATGTATTTCTTTGCCAAGTTTTGCAGTTTTACTTTAGTGCCTTATTGCAAACAGGATGCATGTTTTGGATTTTTTTTTTCTGTACAGGCTTCCTTCTTTTCACACTGTCATTTAGGTTAGCATTTTGGAGTAACTACAATGTTGTTGATCCATCCTCAATTTTCTCCTATTTTCGCCTTTTAACTCTGTAACTGTTTTAAAGTGACTATTGGCCTCATGGTGAAATCCCTGAGCAGTTTCCTTCTTCTCTGTAAACTGAGTTAGGAAGGACGCCTGTTGATACACTATCCAAATCCTAATTCATAACTTCACCATGCTCATAGTGATATTTAGTGTCTGCTTTTTTATTTGTACACTACCAATCGGTGCCCTTTGCGAGGTGTTGAAAAATCTCCCTGGTCTTTGCGGTTGAATCTGTGCTTGAAATGTACTACTCGATTGAGGGACATTTACAGATAATTGTATGTGTGGGGTACAACGATGGGGTAGTTATAAAAAAATTATGTTAACCACTATTGTGGAACACAGAATGAGTCCATGCAACTTATTTTGCGAGTTGTTAAGCACATTTTTACTCCTAAACTTATTTAGGCTTGCCATAACAAAGGGGTTGAATACTTATTGATTGCCTCATGACATTTAAGCTTTAAACGTTTTATATAAAAAATGAATAATCTACAAACAAAATCCCACTTTGACATTATGGGGTATTGTGTGTAGACTAGTGAAACAAAATCTCAATTTAATCCATATGTAATTCAGACTGTAACACAACAAAATGTGGAAAAAGTCAAGGAGTGTGAATACTTTCAGAAGGCACTGTATATATTTTCACACTATGACGTTGGAATAATATTGGGAAATCATGAAAATTATGACAATGCCCTTTTACTGTGAGACGTGTTTGAAAAGATTGGTAAATTAGTTAATTGACTACTAAGAGCGAGAGTTCCAAACCTCTCTGTCAATAACAGCTAGTTTTCAGTTTTCCCCTTCCACTCAGACCACCGCCAGAAAGTCCTAGCAACTACATTGTTTCTTAACATTCTCTGAATGTTCTGAGAACATGACATTAAATAGAACCATGAAGAAACTTGCAGAAAATGTTACGCTGAAGTACTGAAAATCCCACAGAAGAACGTTGTTTTTTAAAGTTCTCTGAACATCCTGAGAATATTATTTTAAATAGAACAATGAGGATACCTATAGAAAACGTTATGCTGAAGTATTGGCATTCTCACAGAAGAACATGGTTTCTTAATTTATAACATAATTCTCAGAATGTTATGTGCTAGCTGGGTATCCTGCACCATTCCCAGAATGGGAATGCAAAACAACCAGAGGACAACCACACTTTCACCAAGCTCTAAGAAACGTGTTTCTCAAAACGTTATGTGATAGCTGGGTTGTATTATTGTGGAGTGACACTTCAATAAATACAGTCATGTACAGCATTTCGCCACACCCGCAATAACATCTGCTAAACATGTGTATGTGACCAATACATTTGATTTGATGTCTAAATGTTGTTTGTATGTCCTTTTGACAACCTAATGCAAAGCAAATTGCCCCTGCTGATTTGCCCAGCAGGCAAATCTGGTTGCAATGACAAGCTGGCATATTTTGTAACATCACGGTCAGGTTGTAAGGCGATTGTAAAAGGATGTTATTTAGACATCTTTTTAGTGACCAGGAAAATACGTCTTAAATTTGTTGTATAATCTGACGTCACATCAACCAGAAAAAACAATTTCAACCCGGAAATGACGTCATTATGACGGATGATGATGACTCTTTACTTTACTCTGGTCCCAGAGGTTCTTCTCTTGCATATGTCCTGGATCAGCCGGCGATAGGCCACCCGGCCTGCCAGGTCTCGGTCCAGCCCGGCCAAGACATGGTAGTACTCCTTCGGGTCCAAGGGTACGTCACACAGCCGCAGAGCCGCTCGGAACTCGCCTGGGGAGAGGTAGCCACTGTCGGAGCTGTCCAGCCTGTGGAAGGCCCGACGCAGAATCTTGCCCTGCCGCTGAAGCTGGGTGGAGGTTGTCATGGGGAGATGGGGAGGTTTTCAACTCAAAGCAACATTAATAAAACTATAGTGTAATTCTTATTAATCGTTCTGCTTATGTGACTCAATAAAAACAATTGTTTCGAAAAAAAAAACAATACTAATATGGTTCTCATTCAAGAAGTCTCGCATAACTCTAACTTTTTCCAAAGGAGTGTTATAATTTTTTTTTAGCAGCAATTATTCGATAAAGCTCATTATGAAATTGAATCAGTGTAAGGTTTTCATCATGCAGAATGGGGTTTAACTAGATCTTGCAGTCTATGAGGATATGGAAGTGGATTGAAATATCCTAAATCTATGGTGGAACGCACTGATTAAACGTTAGTCAGTGTACCTTCTTCCTTAGTCTTGAGCTCAGTGGTACTTGGTCACACAAGGAAGAGCCTTTCTCTGCAGACAGATCCTCTGTTTCGTTATGGAACTGCAGTATGCCGGCCATGTTGGATCCATGCCTCCACGGCTGTTTCCGTCTCCCAAAGGGCCTCAGGAACTCAACGAAGGAAACCCTGAGGATGGAGTGTTGCTGCTCATTCACGATATAAGGATCAAAACCATTGGCCATTGCCGCTTGAGGAATGTAGCTGAGGCACAATCAGATGGAACATCAGTCTGATGGTTCCAGATCCACGCTCTGATTCTAGAAGCAATTTATGTTTGTGTAAAAAACTTAAACAGGGATAGGCCATCCTGTATGTCAACTAGTCAGAATTTCTGGCAATTCACCCACCTTCCATCCCTGTTGATGTCAAACTTTCGAGCCAGCATCTCCCACTCGTAGTCATCGAGGTGCACACATAGACCTTTCAGCACTTCCTGGAACTCCTCCTGGCTCACAAACCCCGTCCTATAAGGATCCAACTCCTCGAACTCCGCCCGCAACTCATCCAATGACAGCTCCACCTAGACCAGTGTAGAGGGAGGAAAATAATGGCGACAATGAGAAAAAGTTGACCTGGGCCAAAGATGGGGTTAGGTACATTAACCTGAAAAAACCCTCGCCAGACTGCAGATGTGAACAGTGGCTAGCACAGTCCACATATACGCTTAGGGATGCCAAGGGCATTAGCAAAGCTAAAGATGTAGGAATATTACATCTCCACATTTTTCAGCGGCTAGTAGCTGCTGTGAAATAATCTTAAGCACAATAGACACGTCTCAGGACGAACTAAAGGCTTAGAGATTGGGCGTAAGTGACGTGTTCCACTTAGAGACAACACAACAGTTCTGGATAAACTCAATCACTTTCTGGGCCATAAAAGGACCTTACACTAGAACCGCCATAGGCCAACGCCCCATGAGGTTTGACTTTGTAATTAAGATAAATCTGCCTTTTTCAAATCAAAGTCATCCTCCTTCCCTGACTTTTCCTAATTGCCCAGTTATTAGAATTTTTAAATCACAAACAGCAAAGTATTGAGAGCCTTTTTCCTGTTTTTCCCCCCTAATTTAAGGGGCCAAGACAAATGCGTTGCTGGGCGTTGGTACCCAAGCGGGCTGTACGTGGGTCCTGCTGCTCTGATTGGATAAAGCAAAGCTGTCACCGTTCACTTGCTTCATATTTCACGCAAGCTGTCTCAGTTCACTCACTTCATAATCTACCCGATCACTTCTCACAGCATGTTTCGGGTCTGATCATTTAGATTGCTGCTGCATCCTGTTAGCCTGCTACTATAATAAATCAATAGGCGAGGATGTTTGCTAGCAAGCTATCAATGTGCATAAAATCTTACAAGCGAAGTGAGATTAGGGAAAGTTCTGTGATAGCCTAATCAAGTATGTTTGTTTTGTTCCTTTATGTTTTCCAGACACCTTGATCACTGAACCCGAGAGAGACCATGGTGGATGGGGAAACGTCACTGGATTTGGTAGCTGGCACCGATCGATCCAAGGATTCTCCCCCAATCAAATGTCCTCGGCTCCTAACCCGTTATCAAACTCACAGGAACCAGTGCTACTCAGCCCGGGATGCAAGCATCTCTACTCAGTAAGCCAATACTTTGATGTCATCCAAGACATTGACACAGATGCTGCACTTATCTTCTGGGCTAAATTCAAAGACAGATTCCCAAATCTATACACATGGGCAATGAAGGTCTTATCAATCCCTGTCTCCTCAGCACTGGTCGAGAGGGTTTTTAGTAGAGGGTGGCTCATCATGAGACCCCACTGCGCTCGTTTAGGTCATAGAAGGGTCACTGCACCTGTATTTCTGAAATGAAATCATACCCCGTTGTAGTTGATCTCTGATAAGAGCTACACCAATCCATTCACTTTCTTCAAGCAATTCAAACTGGTATGAAATGGCTTAATTGAAGCTGGTAATGTGATTTGAAATGCCAAGATTATACAGTTGAAGTCAGACGTTCACATACAGTACACCTTAGCCAAATACACTTAAACTCAGTTTTTCCCAATTCCTGACATTTAATCCTAGTAAAAATGTCCTGTCTTAGGTCAGTTGGGATCACTACTTTAGTAGGGATGGGTTCTTCGGCTTGCAAGCCTCCCTCTTTTTCCTCCAAACATAACGATGGTCATTATGGCCAAACAGTTCTATATTTGTTTCATCAGACCAGAGAACAATCTTTGTCCCCATGTTTATTTGCAAACCGTAGTCTGTTTTTTTTATTGCGGTTTTGGAGCAGTGGCTTCTTCCTGGCTGAGCGGCCTTTCAAGGTTATGTCGATATAGGACTCGTTTTACTGTGGATATAGATACTTTTGTACCTGTTTCCTCCAGCATCTTCACAAGGTCCTTTGCTGTTGTTCTGGGATTGATTTGCACTTTTCACACCAAAGTATGTTCATCTCTAGGAGACAGAACGCGTCTCCTTCCTGAGTGGTATGACGGCTGCGTGGTCCCTTGGTGTTTATACTTGCATACTATTGTTTGTACAGATGAACGTGGTACCTTCAGGCGTTTGGAAATTGCTCCCAAGGATCAACCAGACTAGTGGAGGTCTACGATTTTTTTCCTGAGGTCTTGGCTGATTTCTTTAGATTTTACCATGAATTTGAAGGGAGGCCTTGAAATACATGCACAGGTACACCTCCAGTTGACTCAAATTATGTCAATCAGCCTATCAGAAGCTTCTAAAATCATGACGTAATTTTCTGGAATTTTCCAAGCTGTTTAAAGGCACAGTCAACTTAGTGTATGTAAACTTCTGACCCACTGGAATTGTGATACAGTGAATTATAAGTAAAATAATCTGTCTGTAAACAATTGTTAGAAATATTACTTGTGTCATGCACAAAGTAGATGTCCTAACCGACTTGCCAAAACTATAGTTTGTTAACAAGAAATTTGTGGAGTGGTAGAAAAAACGAGTTTTAATGAATGTGACCTAAGTGTATGTAAACTTCCGACTTCAACTGTATGTGCACAGTATACTCTAGCCTGTGAAATGAAAATATTGGCTTTATGATTTGAATATATCAGAATGACAAGATATAAAATACATTTTATATTTTGAGTTGGTGTTGAAATGACTTGATGAAATCTTTTTCAACTTGTTTATTTTATTTATCATTAATGATCTCATTCCAAAATCATGGGCATTAATATGGAGTTGGTCCCCCCTTTACTGTTACAACAGCCTCCACTCTTCTGGGAAGGCTTTTCACCAGATGTTGGAACATTGCTGAGGGGGCCTACTTCCATTCAGCCACAAGTGCATTGGCGAGGTCGGGAACTGATGTTGGGGCTGAGGTCAGGGCTCTGTGCAGGCCAGTCAAGTTCTTCCACATCAATCTTGACAAACCATTTATTTTTGGACCTCGCTGTGTGCACAGGGGCATTGTCATGCTGAAACAGGAAAGGGCCTTCCCCAAACTGTTGCCACAAAGTTGGAAGCACAGAATCGTCTAGAATGTCATTGTATACTGTAGCGTTAATATTTTCCTTCACTGGAAGTAAGAGGCCTAGCCCAACCCATGAAAAACAGCCCCAGACCATTATGCGTACTCCACCAGACGTTATAATTTGTATCTATGCATTGAGGCAAATAGCTTTCTCCTGGCATACGCCAAACCCTAATTCGTCCGATGGTGAAGCCAGATGCCAGAGGGTGAAGCCTGATTCATCACTCCAAAGAACGCGCTTCCACCACTCCAGAGTTCAATGGCGGCGAGCTTTACACCACTCCAGCCGACGCTTGGCATTGCGAATTGTGATCTTAGGCATGTGTGTAGCTGCTCAGCCATGGAAAACCATTTCACGAAGCTCTTGGCGAGTAGTTATTGTGCCGACATTGCTTCCAGAGGCAGTTTGGAATTCGGTAGTGAGTGTTGCAACCGAGGACAGACAATTTTTACGTGCTGCGTGCTTCAGCACTTGGTGGTCCCCGCTCTGTGAGCTTGTGTGGCCTACAATTTCGCGGCTGAACCGTTGCTCCTAGACGTTTACACTTCACAATAACAGCACTTCCAGTAGACTGGGGCAGCTCAAGCAGGGCAGAAATGTAACGACCTGCCTCGTTGCAAAGGTGGCATTCAGTAAGGCCATTCTACTGACAATGTTTGTCTATGGAGATTGCATGGCTGTGTGCTCAATTTTATACACCTGTCAGCAACGGATGTGGCTGCAATAGCCGAAACCACTCATTTAAAGTTGTGTCCACATACTTTTGTATATATATTGTATGTCATAGTAGTTCCTTATAAATACATTTGCTGTCTTTTAATCAGGATAGTTTGCTGAAGTGACAATTCAAATAAACTTTTGTTTTCGATATGATCACCATAAACTGCAAAGCTGTCATCCATTTATACCAGTACTACACTGTACTGTATATACCACATGCAATGGTTTTCAAATATCTTATAGCCTACCTTGTTGGAACCGTTTTGGCTTGACTTATGTGTTGGGTATATGTTGTATGGCTAGGGACGTTTGAACTTGCTTTGTAAACTGGGAGGGCACTATTTGCTGGGTCAAGGGTCACTGGTCATGTATTATGCAGCCAATTCTGATCTTTCCACTAATTGGTCTTTTGACCAATCACATCAGATCTTTTTCAGATCTGATTAGTCTAAAGTTTTCAGATCTGATTAGTCTAAAGACCAATTTGTGGAAAAAAGACTAGAATTGGGCTGCATGTCTAAACTCAGCCAAGTTAAATGTGAATTTAAATCAGAGGAAAGGCTCAATTAGTCTGTCCCCCAATTTAAACGAACACCAGCTGATGGGGAAATTCTATGTATGTAGTGGCTAATCCCTGAGCCACCTCCTGCACATGTTGAGAGCAGTTAATGACGCAAGTCAGTCATTTGAAACATAATTTTTTAGATAAATGGATTGGCTTCTGTCACTTAGTAAATTATCCAGTTTAGTGGATTTCGTTTCTAAAGAATGGGGTGGAAGAGAGAAAGTATATGGCATCACCCATTTTTTCCTGGGTGTGTCAGCTCGTCCACCCCAAACGGCATGGGCACGGTCTTTTGGGATGTGGTCTCCCAGGGCTCTCATAGGGCCATCGCTTATACCAGGCTGCAGCAAGTCTGTCTGGATAGATGCTGAAAGTATCAGCATCTAGCGCCATGACCTAAGATGTCAGGCAATATATATTGTACACCACCGTTCAAAAGTTTGGGGTTACTTAGAAATGTCCTTGTTTTTGAAAGAAAAGCAAATTTTTTGGGCCATTCAAATAAGATCAAATTGATCAGAAATACAGTGTAGACATTGTTAATGTTGCAAATTACTATTGTAGCTGGAAAACAGCTGATTTTATGGAAAATATACATAGGCGTACAGAGGCTCATTATCAGCAACCATCACTCCTGTGTTCCTATGGCACGTTGTGTTAGCTAATCCAAGTTTATCATTTTAAAATGTTAATTGATCATTAGAAAACCCTTTTGCAATTATGATAGCACAGCTGAAAACAGTTGTCCTGATTAATGAAGCAATAAAACTGTCCTTCTTTAGACTAGTTGAGTACCTTGAGCATAAACATCTGTGGGTTCAATTACAGGCTCAAAATGGCCAGAAACAAAGAACTTTGTTCTGAAACTTGTCAGTCTATTCTTGTTCTGAGAAATGAAGGCTATTCCATATGAGAAATTGACAAGAAACTGAAGATCTCATACAATGCTGTGTACCACTCCCTTCACAAAACAGAGCAAACTGGCTCTAACCAGAATATAAAAATAAGTGGGAGGCCCCGGTGCACAACTGAGCAAGAGGACAAGTAGAGTGTCTTTCTTCTTTCTTTCTTTCTTTCTTTCAAAAAAAAAAAAGAAATGTCTAAGTAACCCCACATTTTTGAACAGTAGTGTATATATACATACAGTACCAGTCAAATGTTTGGACACACCTACTCATTCAAGGATTTTTCTTTATTTTTCCTATTTTCTACATTGTATAATAATAGTGAAGACATCAAAACTATGAAATAACACACATGGAATCATGTAGTAGTCAAAAAAACTGTTAAACAAATCAAAATATATTTTATATTTAAGATTCTTCAAAGTAGTCCCCCTTTATGACAGCTTTGCACACTCTTGGAATTCTCTCAACCAGCTTCATGAGGTGGTGGAATGCATTTAAATGAACAAGTATGCCTTGTTTAAAATTAATTTGTTGAATTTCTTTCCTTCTTAATGCATTTGAGCCAATCAATTGTGTTGTGACAAGGTAGGGGAGGTATACAGAAGATAGCCCTAATTGGTAAAAAAAACAAGTCCATATTATGGCAAGAACAGCTCAAATAAATAAAGAGAAATGACAGTCCAGCATTACTTTAAGACATGAAGATCAGTCAATGTGGAAAATGTAAAGAACTTTGAAAGTTTCTTCAACTGCAGCCGTAAAAACCATCAAGCACTATGGTGAAACTGGCTCTCATGAGGACCGCCACAGGAAAGGAACACTCAGAGTTACCTCTGCTGCAGAGGATTGTTTGTTAGAGTTTGTTAGAGTTACCAGCCTAAAAAATTGCAGGTAAAATAAATGTTTCACAGAGTTCAAGTAACAGACACATCTCAACATCAACTTTTCAGAGGAGACTGTGTGAATCAGTCCTTCATGGTCAAATTGCTGCAAAAAAGAACACTATAAAAAAGGGACACCAATAAGAAGAAGAGACTTGCAGCAATGGACATTAGACCAGTGGAAATCTTCCTTTTTGGTTCCAACTGCCATTTCTTTGTGAGACGCAGAGTAGGTGAACGGATGATTTGCGCATGTGTGGTTACCACCGTGAAGCATGGAGGAGGAGGTGTGATGGTGTGGGGGTGCTTTGCTGGTGACACTGTCTGTGATTTATTTAGAATTCAATGCACACTAAATCAGCATGGCTACCACAGCATTCTGCAGCGATACAACATCCCATCTGGTTTGCGCTTAGTGGGACTGTGATTTGTTTTTCAACAGGACAATGACCCAACACACTTCCAGGCTGTTTAAGGGCTATTTGACCAAGAAGTAGAGTGATGGAGTGCCGCATCAGATGACCTGGCCTCCAAAATCACCTACCTCAACCCAATTGAGATGGTTTGGGATGAGTTGGAATGCAGAGTAAAGGAAAAGCAACCAAAATGTGCTCAGCATATGTGGGAACCCCTTCAAGACTGTTGGGAAAGCATTCCAGGTGAAGCGAGTTGAGAGAATGACAAGACTGTATTAAGCTATCATCAAGGCAAAGGGTGGCTGATTTGAAGAATCTGAAATATAAAATATATTTGGATTTGTTTAACACTTCTTTGGTTACTACATGATTCCATGTGTCATTTCATAGTTTTGATGTCTTCACTATTATTCTACAATGTAGAAAATAGGAAACATAAAGAAAAACCCTTGAATGAGTAGGTGAGTCCAAACTTTGGACTGGTACTGTATATACTGTATATAATCCTGAGCAGTAGGACAGCTACGTAACTGGTACTGTATGTCTTGGCCCTGCTCCATGGAGGAGCAGGGCCAAGACATACAGTACCAGTTACGTAGATCCAGAAAGTAAAGTTAGATTAAATTACTATACTGACTGATCTCTAGCTCAATGGAGAGTGTTCTCCATAACAGCCAAGTCGTTTTTGCAGTGGTGGAAAAAGGACCCAAATGTCATACTTGGGTAAAAGTAAAGATACCTGAATAGAAAATGACTCAAGTAAAAATTAAAAGGTGCATGAGGGAAGCCCTACAATATTATGTTTTTCTAAGTAGTGATAAAGCCTGCGAGCAGGCAATGTTGGAAAGTAATCTTTAGACATGCTGTACTTTTCTTAAATGTAGTTTTGTAATTGACTAAAACAAGCAGACAACAATATATTTTTTTCCTGGGCCAATGGGGGTAACATAGGTAACCACAGGTTGTTTTCTCCACAGACTGGGACGGGGGCCATGTTCTATCTAGTACCAACTGAGACAATACGGAATGATATTTGCTTCCAAAGATTTTGGAAGCATCTATATACAGTAGGTCTTATAAATGGTTTATAGTGTAACGAGCCGGTGGTCTAGTGGTAAATCTCCTGGCCCAAGACACATATGTCGGCTATACCACTCTCTCCACCAGAGATCGAGGTCCAACCCTTCAATCTGTTTGTCCAATCTGTATCCCCCTCTGTCATTTCAAATCTGGAAAATATATAAGTGGAATTCCACTATCCTTTAAAAAAGGGGTTATAAAGGCTTCGTTAATCCTTAGAAGTTGTGCTTTGTTTAAAGTGGGATGATTATTATGATCATGATCACAGGGAAGGTAGAAGGGAAGGGGCAGTTGGGAGGTTCTCTGAGAGTTTCACCAAAGCTGAGTGGCCTCCCCATCCAAACTCACATGAGTGGGGATATGGTGGTAGGGAGACAGCAGTGGAGGTCCTCTGGTTCTCCCATGTGAAGGACAATGCTCTCTCTGCTGGATAAGTGTGAGCAGCAAGTCCCCCTAGTGAACTTCCATGGCCCCCTGTTCTCATACCTTCCCAACAGCCAACAGTCCCCCCTAACACACACACACACACTATGCTGTAACCTTAAACAAGCTCGCAATTGAGGTCCCATTAGACAGACGTGGGTAGCACAGTGTTGTATGTGTGTGTGTTGAAGGCGATAGGGGCTTACCCTGGTTCGCTTTGTAAGTCCCCTCTACCCCCGCTCTTATCTTCCCACCCCTGCCCCCTTACCCCTACCTTGGCACGCACTCCATCTGCAAGTATGTCAGACACACAGTGGAGCTTTCTGGAGCACTGCCGGAGATTCTCATCCCCTTTCTTCGGGGGGCTGCGCTTGGCGTTGGGAAAGCACGAGGACTTGGGAGAGTAGCCAAAGTGGCGCGCAAGCTGCAAGAAATCCAGCGTCCTGTCCTGGTTGGTAATCAAAGTGACCCAAAGATGTCGGATCTCCCCCCGGCTCACTTCGGGGTGGATGTCAAATCTGCAGGATGAAAAGATGAAAAGAGAGACAGAGCGAGAGGGAGAGAAGGAACAAGAGAGTGAGAAAAGGGGGAGAAAGGGATGGAGAAAGAAGAGGGGGACAATTCCCACTACATATAGATGAATAACTACTATCTCACAGGGTTTAAGGGCCCCCTTTTTGCTTGCCCAATCCCCCTCACCCACCCACCCATCCCCCAATCCCCACTTCACCAATAACAATGCCAAAACTTGGCAGCCAACCCAGCACATAAGCAACAGTTTCCCATCAGAGAGCAAGCAGCTATCTTAGGCCTTGTTGGCATCGACCGGAGGCCAAAGAATGGGAAGCACTGTAAGAGAGCAGACATGAATGGGTCTGTAAGAAATGTAAAAAAAAAATACAAAAATAAACGTCTACACAGTTATACTGCCTGACTCTCAGCTCCCTGAGAATATGTTATTGATGAGTAAAGAAGTCCTTTGAAGAGAAACAGATTTGACCCTGATAATTTAACTATTTTTGTTATTCGATTTTTATATAACCCATGTAGATGGATATATGTGAGATATAAAATGTTTTCAAATGACAAATCCTAAAATATATATATATAACATTAAAAAAAACTGGATTGAGTGGAAAATATTACAGATAGCGGGAGTATCTCAGAAGGGAAAGTTTTAATTGGCTAGATGTGGTATATTAGCTGTGGACATGGTGGATTCTGACTACTAAGTTATTGTACTAAGACTCTGGAAGGGTAGGGTGAGTGTCCCCCCTGCCAAGGGATGAAGGGTTTACCTTTTCGCAGTTGGCACGACCCTCAATGTGCTCACCCGCACTGAGAACCCCAATGCCCGAGATTATGCAAATCCATGGAGATGTTCTATTCAACACTACCTCTATTTAGGGCAGCCACTGGGATATTCCAGCCAAAAAATGAATAGACAGATAAAGGAGGGAAACGATATAAAGGAGAAAACAAGTGGGAAAGGGTCAAAAGAAGACTCAGATAAATGAACAATACATTTTTTCAAAATGTTCCCCAAACTTTGAAAAGGTATCCCCAGTCTCTCAGTCTTTGTCACTCTTCTTTGGTAGTGGGATTCTGATAGACATGGAGCCCAATGCAGAACAGAGCATGACATGGGAACACCAAAACAAGCGTGCAATACGCCATAGAAAATGGTCTGCCTGTGCTCTCAAGAAAAACAAAATCACAGTAAACGCTTTGTTATTCATGGGAAAAAAAAGAGCAGGCTTGTTAACTCCCACAATTAAGGCATCATTTGCCAGGAGAAAGTGCTGCTTCTGATGGCCATTGTTTTTGTGGACAAAAGGTCTCCAAAGCGACCCTCAGATCAGTGCGTATGACTGTGTGAGTATCGCGAGGGTGGCTTTGGTTATCATGTGGCGCCACAACAAGGGGCACTTGTGTCACGAGGAGAGACAGGGTTGTGTGACATCTGAGAAGTACTAAAGATGAATCAGTTGATTTGACACGGTGGTAAGACAAAGAGGCAGTATGCATTCCATAACTCTGTGAAACCATTGAGAGATGCTCACAGGAACTGGGGGCATATAATGCATTTTGAGTAATTTCCCAAGACATTGCCTGAAGAATAGTATTATTCTGTCGGGGAAAAAGTTCAGATTAAAAGCCTTTTTGTTATAGACTATAATATCATTATATCTAAACACCAATCAATTATTCATATTTTGAGTAATGTTTTCCATCAAAAGAGCTTAGGTAAAAAATGATTATTTAAAACAAATTTAGAATTACTATGACTTCTCAGTTCTGTGGAAATAAAGATGAAAATCATGTCTTGTCAAATGGCAAAAGATTACTTTAGATAACAAAACACAATATTTTCAGTTGCAGCAAAGTTGAGGGTCTAAATTAGTTCTGCAAACGAAACACATTGTGTGGTTGACTCAGCTACTGTAGTTGCAAAGTCAAACTTCAATACCTACAGTAAGTTCACACAACATAATTTTAAAAAATTCAGCTTAAAGTGAACAAACTGCCTTGGCTAGTAAAGTATTCCATGTCAGCTCAACATGTTTTAGTCCAGCAAACTTAGACATTTAAACAGTTACATTTGTATTTATTTTACAGTGAAGCAAAACAATATAAGCGATTCAGAGAAACATTTCACATTTGTAGGAATGATCTGTGTTTGTTGTGATTCATGGGTCTTTACCGTCATATTTAGGGCATCATCCCTTTACCAGTGAGTTGAAATTGTGTGTGAACAGTGTTGGGAAAAGTACCCAATTGTCATACTTGAGTAAAAGTAAAGATAACTTAAAAGAAAATGACTCAAGTAAAAGTCTCCCAGTAAAATACTACTTGAGTAAAAGCCTAAAAGTATTTGGTTTAAATGTACTTAAGTATCAAAAGTAAATGTAATCGCTAAAATATACTTAGGTATCAAAAGTATAAATCATTTCAAATTCCTTCAACACTCAGACATAATTTACAAACGAAGCATTAGTGTTTAGTGAGTCTGCCAGATCAGAGGCAGTAGGGATGACCACAGATTTTCTCTTCATACGTGTGTGAATTAGACAATTTTCCTGTCCTGCTAAACATTCAAAATGTAACTAGTACTTTTGGGTGTCAGGGACAATGTAAGGAGTAAAAAGTACATTATTTCTTTAGGAATGTAGTGGAGTAAAAGAAAAAGTAATCAAAAATACAAATAGTAAAGTAAAGTACAGATACCCCAAAAAACAACTTAAGTAGTACTTTAAAGTATTTTTACTTAAGTACTTTACACCACTGTGTGTGAACATATGTTCATGTATATTCACATACAGTATATACTGTACGTTGATATAATGATCATATTGTTTTTGTGATAATTAACATGATTTAAGAGAAAGACAAGGGATGCGTCACAAATAGCATCCTATTTCTTACATAGTGTACTACTTTGCTCAAAAGTAGTGCAGATTGTAGGGAATAGGGTGCCATTTGCGAAACAGGCAGAATGTACCTCTTTAGAAGCTGGTAGAAGGTCTCTTGACTGAGACGTTTGGTGTTCTTCTCATCCAGCTTCTCAAAGACTCGCTCTGCTGCCTGGTAGTGGTTCTTCACCAGGGCCTTGATGATCTGGAACAGCTATTGAAAAGAGACAGATGTGCCACATCTGACATTTACACCATACACTCTTAAAATTCACAATGGAATTCTATGGATATCAATAGTGTCAACTTATGAATCTGGCAAAACATATGACATCTACAGAACTACCCATCCCGGATCCGGGAGAATTGTCATCAACTACACTAATTAACATAGCGCAACGGTCAAAAAATATTACTAGAAAATATTCACAAGTGAAATATAGTGAAACACAGCTTAGCCTTTTGTTAATCACCCTGTCATCTCAGATTTTGAAATTATGCTTTTATCGAAATTAAGTTTATCGATAGCCTAGCATAGCATTATGTCCAGCTAGCAGCAGGAAGCTTGGTCACGAAAATCAGAAAAGCAATCAAATTAACCGTTTACCCTTGATGATCTTCGAATGTTTTCACTGACGACACTTCCAGTTAGACAGCAAATGTTCCTTTTGATCCATAAAGATTATTTTTATACCCAAAATACCTCAGTTTCTTTGTCACGTTATGTTCAGAAATCCACCGGAAATAGCAGTCACGACAACGGCGAAAGAAATTACAAATTAGATTCATAATATCGACAGAAACATGGCAAACGTTTTTTATAATCAATCCTCAAGGTGTTTTTCAAATATCTATTCGATTATATATCAACTGGGACAATTGGCTTTTCAGTAGGAGCGAGAGGAAAAATGACTACCTCTCTTTTACGCAAGAATCACTCTGAGAGCCCTCAGCTGGCCACGTAGTCGTTTATGCTCATTCTTCAACATAAAGGCATGAAACTATGTCAAAATGCTGGAGACACCTTAGGGAATACGTAGAAAAAGGAATCTGGTTAATATCCCTTTCAGTGGCCAATAGGGGTGTATAGGAACACAACGGTTTCAAAACATGAGTCACTTCCTGATTGGATTTTTCTTAGGCTTTCGCCTGCAATATCAGTTCTGTTATACTCACAGACAATATTTTGACAGTTTTGGAAACTTTAGAGTGTTTTCTATCCTAAGCTGTCAATTATATGCATATTCAAGCATCTGGTCCTGAGAAATAGGCGGTTTACTTTGGGAATGTTATTTTTCCAAAAATAAAAATAGTGCCCCCTAGTTTCAAGAGGTTAACAACAACTCCTGTTATTATTACTACTACTACTATTAATAATAATACAACAACAACAAAACTCTTAGAAAAAAACAGTTCCAAAAGGGTTCTTCGGCTGTCCCCATAGGAGAACCCTTTTGGGTTCCATGTAAAACCCTCTGTGGAAAGGGTCCGACATGGAACCCATCATGGTTCTACATGGAACCAAAAAGTGTTCTTTAAAGGCTTCTCCTACGGGGACAGCCAAAGAACCAATTTAGGTTCGAGATAGACCCTTTTTTTCTTAGATTGTAGTACAGCTACTACTACTACTACCTTTACTGCTGATAATAATAATAATAATAATACATAACATAATGTCACGTTCTGACCATAGTTCTTTTGTGTTTTCTTTGTTTTAGTGTTGGTCAGGACGTGAGCTGAGTGGGCATTCTATGTTGTGTGTCTAGTTTTCTCGTTTCTATGTTTGGCCTAATATGGTTCTCAATCAGAGGCAGGTGTTAGTCATTGTCTCTGATTGGGAACCATATTTAGGTAGCCTGTTTTGTGTTGGGTTTTGTAGGTGGTTGTCTTCTGTCTTCATGTGTCTACACTAGACAGAACTGTTTCGGTTTTTTCACATTAGTTGTTTTGTATTTTGTAGTGGTCCTCGCCTTCGTCCACAGAAGAAAGCCGTTACACATAAGCTCTTATTTTGACTCTGCAATTAGGAAAGCTGCTCAAGCAGGCAGAAATACAGCCGGAATGGCACTTTATGCATCATATGAGGGAAAATCATTAATGGCAAATCGATCAGATACACATGAAATGACCCCGGGAATCGATAGTACATCGCTCAGAGTTGCACAAATATGACACAACATTCAAAATGGGTGAGTCTTTCCTTTAAAAGTCCAGAATGTAGCTTTGTGGGTGAACTGACCAAATTCATATAGAAATGTGTGTTACAGATCTGTCATTGTCATTGAAGGCAAGTCTGAAGAACATTATTTCTATGCTTCCAGTTCCGGTTTTGCGTCTTTTTTCTTTCTGAGTGAAAATGCTTTATCACTGCATATTAGCTATGCTTGAATTTTTTTTTGTACTGGACTGATGGCCTGCATCTGATGGTCAGTCTGAGGGGAGGGAGTGAGTAGTGGTGAGGCTGCCTCTCACCCAAGTGACCCAACTCACAGTCCCTCCCTCCTCTGAGAAAAGGGGACACGGTCTTCCAGTTGATGGCAAACTCAAGTCGCACTGCATTATTTCTGCCTCATGCACCAATTCATGTTGTTATTCCTATGACCAAAGAAAGTGAAATATTCCTTGATATTAAAAAAGACACAAGCGTATAACAGTAACAATGCAAGCTTATCGGAACACTTTGTTATACTCCTTCATTGCAGCTGCTGTGCTGGTTGTAGCGTGAGTGGAAGTAGGGAGAATGTGCATTTTATGGATCATAAAAGTGTTGAACAAAGTGTTACCAGTGCTAAATAACTACCTAAACATTAAATTTAAAAAAAAGTCTCTCTCAGGTCAAAAGTTTAGAAATATCACAGTATAAACTTTGCTCTGCGTTCAAGGCTTCTTACAGTCTATGGCTCGAGGAAACTGTGCAGACATGTTCATTTGAACTATCTGATTGGCCAGCGGTAGGCCTATAGGTGCACTTGATTTGCCCTCTGGGCCTGCCGGGTAGGCGGAGTCCTACCTTCAGACACATGAAATGGTTGAAAAAGCCTTCCCGGCAGGCTAGGACAGCTGAATCAAGTGCACCTTTCAATTAACAGCGCAAAACAAAAATGTACAACATTGGAATGCTAGGCTTTATCTTTGTATTTTTTACAGAAAGGATCGACAGGTTGGTGACCACTGCTCTACACTATACAGGTAACTGCCAAAATAATGAACACTTTTGTAAATGAGGAATACAAAGTATATTGAAAACCAGTGTGGTTTGAGTAAATTAAGCAATTAACATTTCTTCATGCTATCTATATCTTCGGGCCATCTATAAAAATGCTGGGCATGCCATTATTTTGGCTACCATGGCTATGCCCCTGTGGGATGACAATGCCCCTGTCCACGAGTGGTCACTGAATGGTTTGATGAGCATGAAAATTATGTAAACCCTATACCATGGCCATCTCAGTCACCAGGGCCCAGAGTCACAAAATCTTCTTAAGAAGCAATTTCTTCTTAACTGCCATTTTTTTCTTAACTATAGACTTAAGAAGAAATTTAAGCAAAGTTGCTATTCCTCAAAGGTTATTGGACATTTTCTTGCGCTATTTCTTATGTTTATCCTTAAGCATAAAGTTAAGAAGAAATTTGATTCTTGAAAATAAAGTTGTATAATGTTGTTAATTCCAAGATAGCTAAACCCTTGTCTTAAACTCAGGGCAGTGCGACAAAAAGCACATGAAAGTAATTGAACATGTTTAGTTCACTCACAAACCCCATCTGAAAGTTACTTTAAACGCAAGAACATGTTTTAGAACGATAATCTCAGTAAGAAATATGCTAACATGATTGCCATTGCTAGCTAGATACCAAAAACCATTGCCTAGCAACAAACATCTTAAGAAGATCTGTAAGAAGATATTTGAGAAGCTCGGAAGAAAATCATTAAATCTTACGATATTGTTGAGGAATTGCACTAACGAACTATCTCATGAACTTCTTATTTTTATCTAAAGAACATTCTTAAGTTTTTGCATAAGAAGTGTTTCGTGAATCTGGGCCCAGGTCGTCAAAATCAATGGCACTCCATCGATATAAAGTTGTTTTTGACAAATGTATCAGTTTGTCACTTTCACAAGGTTGGAGTAATAACATGTTCAACTACCTAAGAGATTGGCTTGAATCTAGGTTAGACCTTTTAGATTTTGAGCAAAATAACTAGGGAAGAATTTTTCACTTCACTCATTGAGTTTAAGACAAGAGTTTAGCTATCTTGGAATTAAGAACAAATTGAAAAACGTTATTTTCAAGAATCTAAGGCGAACATAAGAAATAGCCCAAGAATATTTCCAATAACTTTTTTGAGGAATAGCAACTTTGTTTAACTTTCTTTTTAAGTCTACAGTTAAGGAGAAAATGGCAGTTAAGAAGAAATTTCTTCTTAAGAAGATTTTGTGAATCTGGGCCCAGATCTCTACACAATTGAACCATTATGGGAGGTTCTGGAGCAGAGCTTGAGACAGCATTTTCTACCACCATCAACAAAACACCAAATTATGGAAGAATGGTGTTGCGTTCCTCCAATAGAGTTCCAGAATCTATCCCAAAGTGTATTGAATCTGTTCTGGTAGCTCGTGGTGGCCCAACACCCTATTAAGACGCTTTATGTTGGTGTTTCCTTTATCTTGGTAGTTACCTGTACATTGTTTTGTCACAAACTGAAATTAGGCGAAGATGATAGAACTTTAGGAACTAGATAATGGCGGATATATGCAAAACATGCAAAACATAATAAGATATGAGGAAATGTCAATATACCTGTGCCACACTCCGTCCCCGTCCCAGAGTCCCACTCTCCTCATTCTCGAGTTGCACGTTTAGCCCCTCCTGTTCTTCGTTTGTACGCCCCAAATTCCCCGCAGGACTTGCCTCGAAAAGGCTGGGAACTCCTCTCCTGGAATTCAATTAACAGAGAGATTATTTCAGTCTCAATTGCACTGTTTTGTGCTCTGGGAGATTTTGCTCACTTGAAAAGGTCGCTTGAAGAATGTCTTAAAGGGCAGGATAATGTAGCAGTGCAGTGAGTCTCTTAATAAAAGCAGGGGTTGCTTTGTGTCGGGGCCCCCAAGCCTGCACCTTTTCTACACATATGCTTCAGTGGCCCAACGAGGCACATACGCAAAGCGACAACACGAATCAGGGACGAAGACATTAAACGCTTTGAGGCAGCCTGAAAGGACGTGTGATGTGGTCAAACAGTTTGAGGGCACCTGACAAACTTGACATGCCAGTCAACCCTGTAAGGGAGCCAAAAGAAAGGGCAGACAAAAACCACTGGTCCTAATTTGCTCCCTGTCCGCTTGGCTGGACTCATAAGGGGCTGGGCTGGTGTGTCCTCCCAGCCACCCCTGCCGCCCTGCTTTTGTCTGGAGAAATGGCCCAGCCACTCCTCTGCCTTTGGCTCCTTTGGCTGTGGGCCGGGGCCAGTGTCAGAGCCAGTGTTGGGGACGACTGTAGGTTTTAAAGGTCACGCGCCAGAGGTCACAATCAGGAGACCAATCGGGACAAAACCAATCAGGCGTAAAAAACTAAGCTGAAATATGAGCTGACAGGGTAGTTGGGTTGAGGACTTTATCACAAGTAACTGAATGATTTGAATCAATAACGTGTGTGTGTGTGTGTGTGTGTGTGTGTGTATTGTGTAAAGTGTGGTGAGGGGGGACATTCTTTACACCAACATGGGGCTGTAGGTGACACTCCCACTAAACTACAGGTCAGTAGCAGAGGCTGGAAATGTACAAAAGCCAATCCCCTATTTCATTCTACCAGATCAGGGTTGAAATGAATTGGTATTCTTTAAAATAATTTAGGCACACTTGATTTAACTTTATCAATAGAAAAGTCCCGAAAGTGCAAACCCAGTGCGCCGGGTAGGCCAAATCAAGCACACCTATAGTGTTTGCAAGACTATTTCAACCCAGATCTGCATTCCACTCACGCTATGGCTCCACACAACTACAGACATATCCAAGCTAGGACATAACATTCTGAAAACCATATATTTCTTCGAGCTTGGTGAGAATTCACAGAACATTAAGAAACAACACTCTGCTGTGAGAATTTTGGTACTTCAGCATAGCGTTTCCTACAGGTTTCCTCATGGTTCTACTTAGTCATGTTCTCAAATTTTTCCAGAACGTTAAGAAAACTTTCCATAAAAACCACAAGAGAACTTTTGAAACGCCCAGAGAACTTTCTATGAATGCTATTTAACCTAAGGGTGAATACAATAGCATAATACAAAAATAACCATACAAATCTGTCAGTTTAAATATGTTTTTTTGCATTGCATGTAACACTTTCGCATTTGCGGTAAAATGTGACAGAGCTAGAAGCGTGTTTGTCAGACCATGAGACATCCCGGAAATCGTCTGTAGCGTCCAAACGGTTTTTCCTACTATTACCCCTCTATGTATAGATGAGACTCTTGCAAACACGATGGTGTCTCCGTTTTGCTCTTCGACCCCCACAAGCATCTTAGGACTCATTTGAAGTCAGTACAGCCAATATTACAGCTAATATTCCAACTTCTCTCTGTAGCATCTGTACAGTTTGGGCTACACACTAATATGATTCCTCTGTGGTAAGGTGAGACTCTCACAAACTCATACATGTTTTGTTCTAGGATGTCCACAGGCCTCACAAGACTTGTCTGAAGGTCCCCTGGTACCAGTTGAAAAAAATATATGGACACTGTTTAGTCATTTACATTTTTTTTTTTTTAAAGTTTCCTGATCTTTCTTAAACTTTCTTTTGATGTTTTTGTTCCATGTTCTGAATATGCTATTCAATGTGTTTGTATGGGTTAATAGCAGTAAGGCCCCACCAAAAAATGTTATCAAATAATTTGTTTAGATATTTTATTTTATACTTCAAGGGGTCTTAAACTAAAAAATATAATAGCTAAAGGAACCTTCTTAAAACAATTCAATTTAGCTTAGTATAACCCTCCCCCAGCTTAGACTTGGGGTTAAAAACATATACATCTTCCGTTCTTAGCATCAACAAAACTCTATCTTGTTACGTGTGTTCAGGTGTGTTAGCTGCACCCACTAATTGGCCACACCTGATCTTAATGAGTGTTTGTTTCATTTGAAATAGGGTCTGTCTGAGTAGTCTAAAATGAACAGCTTTATATGTGTAAAATAACATAGCATGCTGGTTCCATCCTGGTAGTGCAGTGGACTAATTCCATGGATAAGGAACAGAAGATTATAGATTTGAATCCCACTGATGTCGTTTCAAAATAAAATAATGTGTTTGCATGATTCATGTCTAAGGAAATTAATTTCCACATATCCTAACTGTGCTTGGAGTTCAAAAAAGTTAACACAAAATAAGCTATCAGTGTTATTAAAAGTGTTATTGAAACATTCCTTCAGTTTTAAGGAAGTTATTAAGAAACCTCCAAATAACCTATAATCTTCGTGCTCAGAGCTTTAATAAAACATCCCAGGAAAACGTTCAAGGAACCAGAGTAAAATGTTTGCAGAACCCCCCTGCAACCTAAAAATAGATTTTCCCAGAACAGGTAACATTTTCAACTCTATTCTCAGAACGTTTTAAATACATTTAACAGGTCAGGAAATGTATGGCTTCATTCCCACAACCAATGTCAAACCCAAAACATACGATCTAACAACTTCCAAAAAGCCAAATGTGCTAACTGGGGTCTTACTCTTACACTAAATGTTATGAAAATTCAAATGTGGGGATGTGCAGAATCTATGAGACTATAGGCATCAAAACATCCAAGAGGATCATAATCGAACCTTCCTGGACTCCACCACTGCACCCCTCTACTAGCGTGAACAAGAAAATGGCTGCTAATTTTTCGACTCCAGGTGAGAGTAAATGGATGCGTGTCGGAACCAGAAAGAAGGAGAAGATTCGTTCTCGGCGCGTCTGCCTTCTTCCCCTGCGTCCGGACTTAAGAGCTTCAAATTGCTTGGAGTCCCTGTACCAGCTGTCTTCTGCCGGGGACTTGGGTGTTCCCTCCATGGCTGTGGTGGATGCCCCTCCAGCTACCGCTCCCTGTCCTAGTCAATCAACTGCCTGGGCACATCCTGGACCACCGCGGCCCCTCTCCGCTGGGCCTTGCTCTCTGGATCAGACCTCTGTCCCTTTGCCTGTTGTGGCCTGCACGCAGCCGGTGTCTCAGCAGCCCTCTTCTCAGGTGAGTTCTGTGGATCTGACCTCACAATCTACTTCGAGACACGGCAGAGGCCGGATCATTCTATCTTAGCACACTCTGCCAACCGGGATGTCCTTGCCGTGTCTGAATCCTGGCTTAGGAAGACCACCAATAACCCTGAAATTTCCATCCCTAACTATAACATTTTCCGACAAGATAGAACTACCAAAGGGGGCTGGGTTGCAATCTACTGCAGAGATAGCCTGCAGAGTTCTGTCTTACTATCCAGGTCTGTACCCAAACAATTTGAGCTTCTACTTTTAAAAATCCACTTTTCCAGAAACAAGTCTCTCACCGTTGCCGCTTGCTATAGACCACCCTCTGCCCCCAGCTGTGCTATGGACACCATATGTGAACTGATTGCCCCCCATTTATCTTCAGAGCTCGTGCTGCTAGGTGACCTAAACTGGGACATGCTTAACACCCCGGCCATCCTACAATCTAAGCTTGATGCCCTCAATCTCACACAAATTATCAATTAACCTACCATGTACAACCCAAAAGCTGTAAACACGGGCACCCTCATAGATATCATCCTAACCAACTTGCCCTCTAAATACACCTCTGCTGTTTTCACCCAAGATCTCAGCGATCACTGCCTCATTGCCTGCATCCAGAATGAGTCTGCGGTCAAACAACCACCCCTCATCAGTGTCAAACGCTCCCTAAAACACTTCAGTGAGCAGGGCTTTCTAATCGACCTGGCACGGGTATCCTGGAAGGATATTGACCTCATCCCGTCAGTAGAGGATGCCTGGTTATTCTTTAAAAGTGCTTTCCTCACTTTCCTCACCCCATTCAAAAAATGTAGAACCAGGACCAGATATAGCCCTTGGTTCTCTCCAGACCTGACTGCCCTTGACCAGCACAAAAACATCCTGTGGCGTTCTGTATTAGCATTGAATAGCCCCCGTGATATGCAACTTTTCAGGGAAGTTAGGAACAAATATACACAGGCAGTTAGGAAAGCTAAGGCCAGCTTTTTCCAGCAGAAATTTGCATCCTGTAACACTAACTCAAAAAGGTTCTGGGACACTGTAAAGTCCATGAAGAATAAGAGCACCTCCTCCCAGCTGCCCACTGCACTGAGGCTAGGAAACACTGTCACCACCGATAAATCCACTATAACTGAGAATTTCAAGAAGCATTTTTCTACGGCTGGCCATGCGTTCCACGGGGCTACCCCTACCCTGATCAACAGCCCTGCACCCCCCACAGCAACTCGCCCAAGCCTCCCCCATTTCTCATTCACCCAAATCCAGATAGCTGATGTTCTGAAAGAGCTGCAAAATCTGGACACTCTCTTTCTAAAATGATCTGCCGAAATTGTTGCAACCCCTATTACTAGCCTGTTGAACCTCTCTTTTGTTTCGTCTGAGATTCCCAGAGATTGGAAAGCTGCAGTGGTCATCCCCTCTTCAAAGTGGGAGACACTCTAGACCCAAACTGCTACAGACCTGTATCTATCCTACCCTGCCATTCTAAGGTCTTCGAAAGCCACGTTAACAAACAGATTACCGACCATTTCGAATCCCACCGTACCTTCTCCGCTACGCAATCTGGTTTCAGAGCTGGTCATGGGAGCACCTCAGCCACGCTAATGGTCCTAAACGATATCATAACCGCCATCGATAAGAGACAATACTGTGCAGACGTATTCATCAACATGGCTAAGGCTTTCGACTCTGTCAATCACAACATTCTTATTGGCAGACTCAACAGCCTTGGTTTCTCAAATGATTGCCTCGCCTGGTTCACCAACTACTTCTCTGATAGAGTTCAGTGTGTCAAATCGGAGGGCCTGTTGTCCGGACCTCTGGCAGTCTCTATGGGGGTGCCACAGGGTTCAATTCCCTGGCTGACTTTCTTCTCTGTATACATCAATGACGTGGCTCTTGCTGCTGGTGATTATTTGATCCACCTTTACGCAGACAACACCATTCTGTATACCTCTGGCCTTTCTTTGGACACTGTTAACTAACCTCCAGACGAGCTTCAATGCCATACAACTCTCCTTCCGTGGCCTCCAACTGCTCTTAAATGCAAGTAAAACTAAATGAATGCTCTTCAACTGATCGCTGCCCGCACCTGCCCGTCCATCCAGCATCACTACTCTGGACGGTTCTGATTTAGAATATGTGGACAACTTCAAATACCTAGGTGTCTGGTTAGACTGTAAACTCTCCTTCCAGACTCACATTAAGCATCTCCAATCCAAAATTAAATCTAGAAACGGCTTCCTATTTCGCAACTAAGCATCCTTAATTCATACTGCCAAACATACCCTCGTAAAACTGACCATCCTACCGATCCTCGACTTTGGCAATGTCATTTACAAAATAGCCTCCAACACCCTACTCAAGAAATTGGATGCAGTCTATCACAGTGCCATCCGTTTTGTCACCAAAGCCCCATATACTACCCACCACTGCGACCTGTACGCTCTCGTTGGCTGGCCCTCGCTTCATACTCGTTGCCAAACCCACTGGCTCCAGGTCATCTACAAGTCTCTGCTAGGTAAAGCCCCACCTTATCTCAGCTCACTGGTCACCATAACGGCACCCATCCGTAGCACGCACTCCAGATAGGTATATCTCACTGGTCACCCCCAAAGCCAATTCTTCCTTTGGCCGCCTCTCCTTCCAGTTCTCTGCTGCCAATGACTGGAACGAACTGCAAAAATCACTATCTCCCTCACAAGCTTTAAGCACCAGTTGTCAGAGTACCTCACAGATCACTGCACCTGTACATAGCCCATCTGTAAATAGCCCATCCAACTACCTCATTCCCAAACTGTATTTATTTATCTTGCTCCTTTGCACCCCAGTATCTCTACTTGCACACTCATCTTCTGCACATTCTACCATTCCAGTGTTTAATTGCTATATTGCAATTACTTCGTCACCATAGCCTATTTATTGCCTTTACCTCCCTTATCCTACCTCATTTGCACATACTGTATATAGACTTTTTCTACTGTATTATTGACTGTATGTTTGTTTATTCCATGAGTAACTCTGTGTTGTTGTATGTGTCAAACTGCTTTGCTTTATCTTGACCAGGTCGCAGTTGCAAAGGAGAACTTGTTCTCAACTAGCCTACCTGGTTAAATAAAGGTGAAATAAAAAATGTAAAAATAAAATAGGGAGGAGGTCAAAGACCTGGCAGTGGGTTCCAGGACAACAACCTCTCCCTCAACATGATCAAGACAAAGGAGATGATCGTGGACTACACAAAAAGGAGGGCCGAGCATGCCTTCCTTGGTGTCAACATCACCAACGAACTGTCATGGTCAAAACACATCAAGACAGTTGTGAAGAGGGCACGACAATGCCTATTCCCCCTTTGATCAAATCAGATAATTCCCCTGTAAACCAGGGATTGTCTCCTCCTCTTACCCGGTACTTTTTGAGAGGTGCGTGTTTATCACAGATAGTAGAAAACATGGAATGAAAATAGGAGAATCCCTCTTCGATGTCTGGTATAAGTGTAATTTTATCCAAATTGCTTGTATAAAGTTCATGCAGGAATGTCAGCTCACAGAACTGTGTAAAATGTTGTTTGATTATGAACCGAGGGGTCACTTTGGGGATTTTGGTGTCTCTAATGCAAGCAACTGCACAATGATCACTTAAATCATTAGAGAAAATACCATCGGCCGAGTATTTATGTGCATTGTTAGTTAGAATAACATCGTGTTGACTTAGATGTCTTTTGAATTGAGTCTTATGACTGCATTTATAATTTGAGTAAAATTATAATTTGGCGATAACTAGTCCCAGTTTAAATCACCCATGAGGACCATTTAATTTTTCCCCCAACCATGCATTAGTTCAGCCAGAGAATCCAGGGATTCTACTTTTGCAGATGAAGGTCCATAACATCCTGTTAATTCTAAGTTCACAGCTTTCGATAAATGCTAAAAACTAGATAAAGACCTTAGTTCAGTAACCACATATCTAATTTTAATATAGATGGCTATACCTACCCCCTTACTTCATCGGTCACATGGATAAACATTATAACCATCCAAGCCGATAGACTGATTTAGATTTCTTAAGCCAGGTGTCAAACAGAACTAAGACATCTGGGTCAGCAGTGTGAACCCGGAATTGAATGTCCATTTTCAGCATCAGTTTCCTTATATTAATATGCATCAGTCCCAACCCTGATCTAGTTCTTAAAATAAATTGGAGTCGGAAGTTCATCCATAGCCAATGGGCCTGGTTTTGGATGAATGTTTCCTGACACCAAAAGCAGAAGAATAATGAAACACCTTAATTTGTTGCTTCCTAAAATCTCTCCACTTAGATTATTTAAAATAATCCAAACTACAGTCATCTGAAACAACAAATATTTTTTTTTCTAGCCAGACCAAACCTTGTAGATGAGAAAGTTTTATGAGCATGTCACAGTAAGAGTCAAATGGTAACACAATGAGATCCCTCTGAAAGATAAAAACTGATATACCGTCAGTCAAAGTAGGGTTTAACGGTATCTCTGAGGTAAAGAGATGAGATTGGTTTTGATAGCTGAGACTATGCAATGAGCCATAATCCATGTAGGCAGCAATTAAAACCCTTTGTACAAAAATATCAATTTTAACCACTGAATCCAACAACTCACTAAAACAAAAAGAAAACAAATTAAAATGTTCAGCTGTAGCCTACAGGTCTAGTAGTTAGAAACCAAGTGTGTGCCTGAGCGTTGTTGCCTTACATGCTGACTGCACTGCTCGCGCTGCAAAATAAATGTACACACATGTTATTCGATCATTGCACCCACACCGCTCGTGCGCCTCAGCGAGCATCTGCATGGCCAGGTGCTAAAATAGAAATAGGTTCTATGTGCTGCAAGTCCGGGCCTCTCCAATCTCCTCATTGGTTTTTAGGAGCATATACCCATTTTTATTTATTTTATTTTTATTTCACCTTTATTTAACCAGGTAGGCTAGTTGAGAACAAGTTCTCATTTGCAACTGCGACCTGGCCAAGATAAAGCATAGCAGTGTGAACAGACAACACAGAGTTACACATGGAGTAAACAATTAACAAGTCAATAACACAGTAGAAAAAAAGAGTCTATATACATTGTGTGCAAAAGGCATGAGGAGGTAGGCGAATAATTACAATTTTGCAGATTAACACTGGAGTGATAAATGATCAGATGGTCATTTTGGTGTGCAAAATAGCAGAAAAGTAAATAAATATAAACAGTATGGGGAAGAGGTAGGTAAAATTGGGTGGGCTATTTACCGATAGACTATGTTCAGCTGCAGCGATCGGTTAGCTGCTCAGATAGCAGATGTTTGAAGTTGGTGAGGGAGATAAGTCTCCAACTTCAGCGATTTTTGCAATTCGTTCCAGTCACAGGCAGCAGAGAACTGGAACGAAAGGCGGCCAAATGAGGTGTTGGCTTTAGGGATGATCAGTGAGATACACCTGCTGGAGCGCGTGCTACGGGTGGGTGTTGCCATCGTGACCAGTGAACTGAGATAAGGCGGAGCTTTACCTAGCATGGACTTGTAGATGACCTGGAGCCAGTGGGTCTGGCGATGAATATGTAGCGAGGGCCAGCCGACTAGAGCATACAGGTCGCAGTGGTGGGTGGTATAAGGTGCTTTAGTAATAAAACGGATGGCACTGTGATAAACTGCATCCAGTTTGCTGAGTAGAGTGTTGGAAGCTATTTTGTAGATGACATCACCGAAGTCGAGGATCGGTAGGCTAGTCAGTTTTACTAGGGTAAGTTTGGCGGCGTGAGTAAAGGAGGCTGTGTTGCGGAATAGAAAGCCGACTCTAGATTTGGTTTTAGATTGGAGATGTTTGATATGAGTCTGGAAGGAGAGTTTACAGTCTAGCCAGACACCTAGGTACTTATAGATGTCCACATATTCTAGGTCGGTGATGCTAGCCGGGTGTGCGGGTGCAGGCAGCGAACGGTTGAAAAGCATGCATTTGGTTTTACTAGCGTTTAAGAGCAGTTGGAGGCCACGGAAGGAGTGTTGTATGGCATTGAAGCTCGTTTGGAGGTTAGATAGCACAGTGTCCAGGGACGGGCCGGAAGTATACAGAATGGTGTCGTCTGCGTAGAGGTGGATCAGGGAATCGCCCGCAGCAAGAGCAACATCATTGATATATACAGAGAAAAGAGTCGGCCCGAGAATTGAACCCTGTGGCACCCCCATAGAGACTGCCAGAGGACCGGACAGCATGCCCTCCGATTTGACACACGGAACTCTGTCTGCAAAGTAGTTGGTGAACCAGGCAAGGCAGTCATCAGAAAAACCGAGGCTACTGAGTCTGCCGATAAGATGTGGGTGATTGAAAGATGAACTGACGTCCACACTTCAGTCGGTTGTAGTAATGCACAATAAAGTTGGTTGCCAACCGCCATATACAGTCCAAAGTAAAAAAGAAGCCTGAGGAAGGAGGAGAGATGATGAGAAAGGAATTTGGTTTACGTTTTATTAATTGTTGGAGTAGAGGACCTTGTGCGTTTCAGGTAAAATAACAACCGAATGTTTATATCCCAGGACAAATTAGCTAGCAACAGCAAGCTTGCTAAATAGGACAAATTAGCTAGCAAGTGCACGCTAACTAGCTAAATTGCCATAAATGTTTAATGCTTTTCGTCCCCAACTTAATGTCATTGGTTCAGAGTATGTTTTGATATCATAACCTGCGTGTTGTGATCACAAAATAAATGTATGCACGATGGCACACGATGGCGCACGGTGGCGCACGTGCGCAGCCAGTTTGGGTTCCGCGTTAGAACGCCAGCGCGTTGAACAGCCGCAGCAGGAATGTGCTGACAGGGATTTCGCCCAGTGTGTGGATCTGGACAATGTGCCCAGTCACCTTGCAGTAGGCTACCGCAAAGTGAGGCAGCAGCGGGCCCAGTAGATCCGCCAATCACCGGTGGCGAGTCCACCCGGTGGGGGATATCCTGGGCTAGGAAGCCCAGCGCATCTAGACGTTATGTCGCAGCGCAGATACCGATCTCCAACTTCCACCACACAGCAACGCAAGGCAGGATATTCATTCCAACGTGTCTAGACAGTCTGTCACAGCACAGATGTATCCTCTCTTGGCTTTCAGGGAGGGCACCACACCGACACTATCACAATAGTAGCCATATCTAGGAAATCCAAAGTTCCAAAGGCTGGGCCTAATATAGTGAATAAGAGGTCATATAATACGTTTTGTAGTGTTATGTTGTGTTTTTTTGATGTGAAGTATATTTGTTGGTCCGTTGTGTGTAATGACGAGCAACCAGACGTTGCACTTGACACATTTTATGAAATTGCTTATCCCAGTTACTAATAAGCATGCACATAGGTCTGGCTCTACTACCAATTTGCAAATATACTGCAAATTGAGATATCATGTGACTAAACTGAATAAAAACAAGAAGAAACTACACTATGAAACAAAGATAAATTACATAAATAATAGTAAAAAAGCATCACCATAAATGAAATTTTGGGCAAAAAGGCAAACTCCGCTCCATCATTCATTGAATCAGATCGATCATTCATCACAACACCCACTGATATTGTCAAATACTTTAATGATTTTTTTAATTTGGCAAAATTAGCAAACTTAGGCATGACATGCCACCAACAAACGCTGACACTGCACATCCAAGTATATCTGACCAAATTATGAAAGACAAGCTGTCACACCCTGATCTGTTTCACCTGTCTTTGTGCTTGTCTCCACCCTTGACCCCAAGCCTGCCTGCCGTCCTGTACCTGCCTGACTCTGACCTGATCACGAACCTGCCCTCAACCTGCCCTTTGCCTGCCCCGTGTTTCTAATAAATCATCTGAGAACTGTACTATCCGCCTCCCGTGTCTGTATCTGGGTCGTAATACAAGCATTATTATTTAGAATTCTGTAAAGTAAGTGTGGAAGAGGTGAAAAAATTGTTGTCTATCAACAATGACAAGCCACCGGGGTCTGACAACTTGGATGGAAAATTACTGAGGATAATAGCGGACGATATTGCCACTGCTGCTTGCCATATCTTCAATATAGGCCTACTAGAAAGTGTGTGCCCTCTGGCCTGGAGGGAAGCAAAAGTTATTTGCCTACCTAAGAAGAGTAAAGCCCCTTTACTTGCTCATAGCCCACCAATCAGCCTGTTACCAATCCTTAGTAAACTTTTTTTTTTTAATTGTGTTTGACCAGATACAATGCTATTTTACAGTAAACAAATTGACAAGACTTTCAGCATGCTTACAGGGAAGGACATTCAACAAGCACAGCACTTACACAAATTACTGATGATTGGCTGAGAGAAATGGACGATAAAAAGATTGTTGGGGCTGTTTTTTTAGACTTCAGTGCAGCTTTTGACATTATCGATCATAGTCTGTTGCTGGAAAAACGTATATGTTATGACTACACCCCCTGCTATAATGTGGAGAAAGAGTTACTTGTCTAACAGAACACAGAGGGTGTTCTTTAATGGAAGAATTGTTTCAATCTTTATTTACAACACGCCACTGGCTTTGAATAAAGCCAGTGTGTCTATGTATATGGATGACACTATACACGTCAGCAACTACATCGACTGAAATGACTGCAACACTTAACAAAGAGCTGCAGTTAGTTTCAGAATGGGTGGCAAGGAATAAGTTAGTGATAAATATTTCAACAACTAAAAGTTATGTATTTGAGACAAATCGTTCACGAAACCCTAAACCTAAATAATGTGGAAATTGAGAAAGTTGAGGAGACTAAACTGCTTGGTGTAACTCTGGATTGTAAACTATCATGGTCAAAACATATTGATACAATAGTAGCTTGGATGGGGTGAAGTCTGTCCATAATATAGCACTGCTCTGCATTCTCAACAGCACTACAAACAAGGTAGGTCCTGATCTGCACCATTAAACTACGTTCTCTGGTTGATCTGAACAATATGCAAAGGATCTCTCTGTCTGTCTCTGTCTGCTTTTCCTAGGGTATCTAACAAGGCTTTTCATAAATTAGAACACCAAGTCCACAAAACAAGTCTGCTTTCTGTCTATGTAACAAAACGTGTATTTTTGGGGGGGCAAAACAAACAAGGGCTTGAGAGGCCATTTGGAGGGCATCTGAGAGGGCAGTGCTGGGTTGGCAGTGCCCTCTGCCAAGTTACTTGGTCCTTTCTAGCTCAGTTGGCAGAGCATGGCGCTGGTAACGCCAAGGTAGTGGGTATGATTCCTGGGACCACCCATACGTCAAATGTATGCACGCAAAGTTGCTTTGGGTAGTCCCTTTAATTTACACAGGAAATGTATATAACCATATAAAGTTGAATGAAGGCCAAATAAATACTCACTCATTTAAGTAAATACATTTGATGGCCTTCTATTGGAGCACAAGTGGAGGACAATAGGGTCCAACAATCTTCGAGGAAAAAAATATTATACTTTCACTTTTTGAACAATGAAAGATAGAAGACTTAGGAAGCTGCTTTTTACTGCAAGTAAAAAGACTGCATTATGAGTGCTACTAGGAATCCTGGCTCCATGTACTGTGAGAAACAAAGTCTGAGAGTTCTTTAGGGGCAAACATGCTTGATCAAAATTGACTTGCATACATCGTTTGTGAGTTATATGTATGTTTGTGTGTTTGTAAGCATGACAATCTTATGGTCTGATAAAACCAAGATAGAAACTCTTTGGCCAGGAAACCTGGCACCATCCCTAAGGTGAGGCATGGTGGTGGTAGCATCATGCTGTGGGGATGTTTTTCAGTGGCAGGGACTGGGAGACTAGTCGGGATCGAGGGAAAGATTAATGGAGCAAAGCGCTCAGGACCTCAGACTGGGGCGAAGGTTCACCTTCCAACGGGACAACGACCCTAAGCACACAGCCAAGACACCGCAGGAGTGGCTTCGGGACAAGTCTCTGAATGTCCTTGAGTAGCCTAGCCAGAGTCCGGACTTGAACCTAATCGTCATCTCTGGAGAGACCTGAAAATAGCTTTGCAGCGACTCTCTCCATCCAACCTGACAGAGCTTGAGAGAATCTGCAGAGAAGAATGGGAGAAACTCCCCAAATGCAGGTGTGCCGAGCTTTTAGCGTCATATCCAAGAAGACTCAAGGCTGTAATCGCTGCCAAAGGTGCTTCAACAAAGTACTGGGTAAAGGGTCTAAATACTAAATGTGCAAACATTTGGAAAAAAAACAGTTTTTGCTTTGTCATTATGGGGTATTGTGTGTAGATTGATGAGGGAAAAATCTATTTAATCAATTTTAGAATAAAGCTGTAATGCAACAATGTGGACATATTTTGAAAAAGTGAATACTTTCCGAATGCACTGTAAATACAGATATAGTATGTACATATACAGTACGTATACAAAGCTGAAAGAAATGACTTCAAAACAGGTAAAAACTGAGATACTGAAATTCTTGCTGCTCCCTCTGCACTGTGGTAAATAACGTCAAACTGAAAAACAGAGTGAGAGAAAGATAAAGAGAATTATCCATCGTTTGCCGAGACAAGACACCCAGAGATAACTTGGTGAATGGTCCTCTTATTCCCTTTTCTATCCCATCCCAGGGTAAAAGAGTAGAGATGGAGGGATAAAAAAGAGCCTAACTAGATGCACATTTTACATTGAAAACTGTATTGTTCGCCTCCTAATCTGGCCCACCATCTGAGAGGAGTGCCGTGCGTGTCGGAGAAGGGAGGCCTGAATGGGAGGACGAGAGCCAGGAGCGCTGGGACAGGGGACTGGGGGGCGAAGGGGAGTAACTGGGGGGAGGACGGGGAGGGTGGCTAGGCTTTGGCTTTACGGAGGGGATCAGGGTGGGTGGAAGTTCAGAATGGATGTTTCTTTTTCTCCAAAAAGGGGGGAACTTTGTATTTGACTGTTGTTTGTATCTGTCTTTCAGGGGGCCTGATCCCCGCCAGGCCGTCCGGGACGTACTGGGAGATGCCCTGTGTGTGTGAGAGAGTGTGAGAGAGTGTGTGAGAGAGTGTGTGAGAGAGTGTGAGAGAGAGAGAGAGAGAGAGATTGGATCTGCCCCTCTCCTTCCCTACAGCTGCAGGCTCAGAGGATTAGGCGTCATCCACAAGGCAACATTACAACAAGTAGCCTTTGAACAAAAGTCATGGATACTATTAATGAGATGGTAATCCTTAATGGAGCTACCTCCCAGTAGTGATTATACTCACATGGGAAGAATGTCCGAAAGTCCTGGACGCAACTCCCTCAACAACACTGTGGCCATTGTTATTGTTACCATAGGCCCTGGTCCGAGGCCTAAAACCAAGTTGTACTGCTATTGCCCCAACCATCAATACATGTATGCATACACACACACACACATGCGTATATGCACACGCTTGCTCGCTCCTACACACACACTCGCACGCACACCTCTGCCTCTTTGCTCTCCACAGCACCCTTCCCTCCACCCCTATCACCCTATGAATAAAAAATGAAAACCCCAAAAATGGACAGAGAGAAAAAGGGATGGGGGAAGGCGGGGGGGTGTCCTGGCGTGGATTTCTCCCCCTGTGGTTCCCACACACGGATCTGAGCTGGAGCCGAACGTTTTCCTGTTCCCTCCCTCTCCCCTCCTCTCCTCCTTACCAGGAAGACCACACAAACACTGGATGATTTAATCGGAGCCTGTTTAAGCAGTTATGGCCGCCACCTCAGAGACGGAGGATAAGGATGACATCTTTTTTGTTTTGGCTGCATCTTTCTTGGGGGGATTCCAGGAGTCAGAGAGTGGCCTCTGTATGCCTGAGTAAATGCCTCCACCCGTTCAACGGGCCTATGTCACATCAGCGGTGTTTAACCCCTCCAAAACTTTTGAGTCCTTTAAATCCCAATTATTCCTTCACACACTCTTATGGCCTCTCATTAACCCAATCACTGTTGAAACTGATCTAAGTGTGGACAATTCTAAAGCATTCATTTTTCAGTAAATACGACAGATAGCAGCAACCTTTTGTCAAAAAGTGTCACCCAAAGTTGTACCTTGCAGGCCAAATTCATGCTTCATGTAAAATTCATGCCAAAATCATGCTTTTAATCATGCTTTCAAAATGTCTTGATGGCGTCATCCTAAAGACTCTGGCAGGTGCGCTAGTTCAGTGTCATTGACTATGTGTGCACGTCATGGTTCACCAGCATCCCCAAACATCTAAAGAATAAACTACAGACCAGTCAAAACAAGCTTGTTTTGTTTCAGCAATATGAGGTAGATATAAAGTAAGAAAGTAAACAGCATAGTGGGTACATTTCTGCAAAAACTATGAGCGTTGAAGTGCGAGGCTGAACTCTTCCGCTGTTTTGGTCCCGTGGCCACCACGCTGTACACAGTGTGAAGTTAGCCTGTGCACATGCGCAGTGATTGTGTTAGAGTGTTACGTCATTGTGCTACCTTTAAACTCGCTCTATGTACCAATCTGGAGGTTGAGCAATTGAATCTGCTAGGCTGGAAATTGGTAGAGTAAAGGGTTGTATTAATTTAACTTGGTCTGGTCCACATAATTATTACCGACACAGCTCCCAGGTAGTCTACCTATCCAATGATTTTACTTGTATTATGAGATGTTCACCAGAGACTCTGATATTGACAGTTTCAAATGTAAGACTATCCGGTAAGAACACTTTTCTATATAGTGTTACTTTTGAGTGGAACAAACTACTACAACAACTTAAAGCTATACCAATCTGATAAAAAAATATGTGTATATATATGCCAAAAGCTGGCTGATGACTGAAGCCATGTTCATGTCTGCATCTATAATGTATCAATTCCTGTATCTATGTAATGTGTTTTACCATGCACTTTAAGGGACCACAATGGAAATAAGTAATTGACTTTATTGTGTGATTCCCATGTTTCAAAAATGTATGTACTGTGTGTATGTGTATGTATTTTTTTTTACTGTCAAATAAAATCCATTAATAAATCAACCTTTAAATAATAATACAATTATGATCAGATTATATTAGTGAATCAGAGTTGCCTCTTTTTCTGTCTGATGTTGATGTACATTTTTGGGGATAAGGTCAAGTTGTCCTTAAGAGTAGACGCTGATCTTGGGAGAGTTTTTAATTCACAACACTATTGGTTACGGTTAGGATTGGGGGATGGAGGCTGATCCTTTATCTGCACCTAGGGGAATCTTGTCTCATGCTGGTTGATATGTTATCTGCTTTCCATCCAAAACATGTCACTCAGTACCGAAAAGGATGGCCTTCGCAAGTGTATGTAATACCAAAGTAGAAATACAACAGGCACGCTGATTGGCTGGCGTATATTGAACTACATGTTGAACTACATGTTGTGGTTGTCTCAGTTGTTGTTTGAGATTGATTAGGTTTGTACTCGATACCGTAGGGAAATGAAAACATGAGTTGTTTGGAGTAGTTGTCTGAACATAAGTTAAGTTTGTTAATTATTCTCACTGTGTTTTGTGTCACAAACCAAGTTTTGGGTATGGTCTGTTATTAGCTGACGTTAATTCCAAAACAATTTATCCAACATTTCAAACATTCAGCCGCCTCTGGAGCAGGCCTCTGTATGGACAGCCCAGGGCCCTGCCTGACTGATATGTCAAAGTTGAGGACAAACAGGAAGAAAAGGGAGTGAAAATACCACACAGGCACTGACACAGGGGATCAATCCGATTGAAATGATTTAGCTTTTTCTCCGGTTTGAATAAAAATGAGCGCGCTAGACAGTGGAGCAGTTTGATTAGGGAGATCCTAAGTCCCCCGGAGTCTCGGGTGGCTTTTCTCTCCTCCTTTGCTAGCATAAAAGTTCTCTTTCTCTCTTTTCAGGGCTCCCTTGGTACCCAGGCCTTTCCACACTGTTGGTATTACAAAATCCCCATTCAAAATAACCCTTGTCACCTGTCAACTAAGCCAGGCTGGTTTTCTAGGTCTTTATCCCATACACACACACACACACACACACACACACACACACACACACACACACACACACACACACACACACACACACATCCTCACATTCATATACACACACACACACACACACACACAGAGACACAGACACATCCACAAATCCGAACCACACACACCCACCCACGCTCACACACTAAAACCACATGTCTGGGAGAAGTTACTATAGCAGTTTAAAATTCATTACCCTGTTCAATTTAAGAAACGTTTACACTGGGATGGTTTTTGTTGGCCATTCATTGGATGGTGCGAGGCAACTTGGGGGTTCACGTGCATAAGATGCTGTCCTCTCACTCGCCCATCACGTTTAACCTTGTTGACCTATATATCTTCAACCCTAACTTTGTGTCAAGTGAATAGAAACAACTTGAGAATAAATGATGAAAAATTATATATTTGAAAATAATAACATACTTAACTATTTGTGTAATATCAGGATCTAATCCATTGTAAAATTGCTCTGAATTCAATTGATATATATAGAGGTGGGATCTTAATTTGTTCACTTCTTTTTTTGCTGAGTATGTTTTGTGATTTACATAAATTCACTGAAAACCCACACTAACACATAGCTATATAAACAGTATTGCACATTCATGTAGCCTATTTCGGCCAGCTAATAGCCTAGACTCCAATCAAGGAACATTATGGACTAAACGTTCAAATCTGAAGGATTATTTTTCTGTGACAATATAGGTCAAATTAAGAAGAAGGAAAACACACGACCAAGTAGTTTGTGATTCTTCGAGCCTAAAACACAGGGCAATGTAAAAATGCTGAATACTATGAATCAAAATCTACATTCAAGACATTACTTGGTGAAATAAAATAAATGTTTTGACTGGACTTCTGCAGTCTAAAAGGAATATTAAAACATTTGAAAATCAAAACAAATAATTGAGTGTGGAATAGTATTCTTAAAGTTGTCAATGTCAGCAATGTTTCAGGATGCAAACAAAAACAATAAGCTACAGCGGTGGGAATACAAACAATGTTTTTTTAATTTGTACAAAATATGTTTAAACATATATATTTTTAAATTCTATATGATTATCCTTTGAATTAAAATGTTTCACAGGAATGTAAAATACAAAACTGGTTCTGTTCCATATTCTATTATGAACCCCCCAAAAAGGAACCAAGCAAGAAGAGCAATATTAGTTTATTTTGAGGTTTGAAAGGTTATGGAGGATGATTACATATAAATGAACAGTACTGGACCATAAACCTCTCCATAAAACTTTACTGGCTACTATTGTACTTCATTTGACATTACTTTATGATTTTCTATGATTTTCCTAGGATTGATTCAAGACTGAGGATTTCTAAATGAGTGTGCAAGACCAATAACTAAAAGAGGATCTATGTTAGTTAATTGTAGAGCCTTAACCCTTTACTTCACCATTTGGATATAATAGTGGTTTAGGGCAGTAGTTCTCAACTGGTTTTGCCTCAGGACCCAAATTGAACCAGGTTGTCTCAGTCACAATCCAATATTCGCAGCGTGATTTTTTTTGTTGTTGCAAAAATGCAATCTGGAAACTTTGTTTAATCCTATATTGATAGTAAATGTACAAATGATATGACAAGGGAACAATAGTCCCACAATAGTCCCAGCTTTCCATTGTCAATAATTACATTTTGCCCATATTCTCGATGAAGAATGTTAAGCTCACTGCTTTGAGAGCACAAAATAGTTCAGAGAATAAATTATTTAAAATATAGGTTCAGCATCATTTATACACATTTTATACCTAGTCATTTAAGTTCCGACTGTAGTATTTGTACTCTTTTTACTCAGACACTCGCAACCCATTCAAAACCTCCCACAACCAAAATGTGGGTCCACCAGTTGAGAATCGCTGGTTTAGGGGAAGTTTACAACACGTGCCGAAAACGGAGACAGAGCTAATTAACAACAAATAAAAATAAATGGGTGAAGATGTCCTACATTTTAAAGCTGCATTCAGGGAGCAAAGTGGAGAGATTTCACTGAAGAGAGAGGACAAGAAAGTAAAAGAGAGAGAGAGTGAAAGAGTGAGAGAGAGAGAGAGAGAGAGAGAGAGAGAGAGAGAGAGAGAGAGAGAGAGAAAGGGGGAGGCAAGTTAACGCCAGTGAAGGGATGGTGGAGTGGTCAAGGAAAGAAGGGGTGGGGGTGAGTCGGGGAGATTACCTTGTGTCGAAAGCGGCCATGAAGACTGGGTACTGGACATTTCCGTCCTTGTCCAGGGGCAGCCTGTCCAGCAGCTGTTCAAACTCAGGTTCCGCGACCTCCAGGCCAAATCTAGAGAGGGTGTGTGTGTATGTGTGTGTCCAGAGGGGTTAACGGTGCAAGAAAAGGGTTTGAGGGGGGACAAAAGAGAGGCATTGGGTCAGAACAGAGGGTGGTCATCCGGCCCAGTCACTTAGCCATGGCCCACAATGCCCCTGAGCAGCCGCTGGTCATTAGCCCTCTGACAAGGCCCCCTCCTCGCCCCACACAGCAGGGTCAAGTGTCAGTCAGCTCTCTCTCCAGCCATCACATTGAGATGGACACATCCTCTCTCAATCAGAGGATTAATGGTGCACAACGATGTCACACACAAATATATGCTCATACACTCACACGCAGGCAGACACACACATATATACACACACAGACATGCAGTACACCTCAAACTAGTCAACCGGGGAAATACACATAGAGGCAAACTAACTTAGCACAGATTAATTTGGCATTTTCAAAACAACATATCTGGATGGTTGAGGGTTATATAGACGAAGACACCTTCATCCAGTCTACATGAGGAGGACATATACTGTTTTTTCCCCATCGCGTTGGTGCTATTTTCACAAGTATGTTGTGAATTTTCAAAACTATTTACAAAACTCCAAATTGGTAACACTTGTAACGCAGAAAGTTTTATGTTCAAAACCTTATTGTGCATTAATCTTTGTTTGGAGACATCACAACCATTGATCCAAAATATAAGTTTACTGTGGAATACCATGAGATCCTCGATTTAATCACCTAAACACAAATAATGATATCTTCTCAATTTAGTTATTTCAACAACCCGGGTTAATCCAATAGCAAGAAAATGAAAGGAACATGTTTCAAAATTGCCATTTGGATGTAATATGCTACAGTACTGTAAATTACAGTACGTTACACCGATTTCACATTTCCATCATTTTTATCCCATCAAAGGTGTTTCACAATCATTTAAGCAAACAATAAATGTATTGTTCAGATATAATTACAACATAGGTGTAATGTAATCAAATAAACAAATTAAACTAGAAATGGAAGTTTCAGTAGAAGCGTCGTGTGCTTGCTCATCTGGCTGAAATAATTAGTACTAATGATAGCGGAAGAAGTTTACATAGTGAGATAATTAAGCCTATATCTTTGAGATAACTTTCAGTAAAACCAATGCCTGTAAATGCTTAAAGTTTAAAAGGTATAGCCCAAAGGGCCATCCACACCAAGGATGATAACTATAATGATAACTATAATGACAAATGATCCATAACTATAAACGTTGGCGAGCATCCACACCAAGGATGATAACTATAATGATAACTATAATGACAAATGATCCATAACTATAAACGTTGGCGAGCATCCACACCAGCGGACCTTTACCATTTATCGTTCTGCAGTAGGCCTACACATGTCAGTCAACTGTCACCTGTCAGTTAACGCATCCTACTGTACGCTGTAGGCCTATTAACCCTCTGTTGCTCTGCTGTTGTGTTCGTTTCATGTTAATTCATTATAGCTGATTATAAATCCATAATTAAACATATATTATCACCTAAAAAAAATTGAAAGTCAATATATAAAAAATTAAAAAATAATAAAAAGAGTTCTTAACAGGGAGTGATTTTTTTCCCCCTCGCAGGTGTCGTCTCCTTCAGACATGAGCTCGTCGTCAGAGCAGATGTGTTAGATCTTTTTTTTTTTATCAACTTCTGTTCTTGTGAACATGACAAGTTTGAACTTCTATTTGCTATTTATGGCCTGTAGGCCTCATTGACCTGAGCTCATACAACTAGTTTTTTAGTTTAAAAAAAGCATAATGTATGGATTATTTTGACTATAACAAATACTCAGATGAAACATATTGTGCTATTTATCACAGACTACTTTGTGTCAAAGTTTAACAAGGACTCTCTCCTCCTCACTAGTGCCATGATCAAAGATATGATCAAGAGCCTCACATACAGTTATTGTTTGGTCATTGTGCTGCCACAGAATGAATTGTGAGCAAGACTTCAAAAAAAGCCTTGTATACTAGAGCTGCGAGAAAAGTTCTATATATTATTGAAAGAATGTTGAGATTGTTTGAGAGAATACCAACAGGTGTGTTTACCGTGGGGGAAAGATTCTATTGGGGAAGGTTCCCGTGGGGATTGCCATGGAAGCCAAGGGGAGTGAGGTGTGTGTGTGTGTGTGTGTGTGTGTGTGTGTGTGTGTGTGTGTGTGTGTGTGTGTGTGTGTGTGTGTGTGTGTGTGTGTGTGTGTGTGTGTGTGTGTGCTCAAACACACATGCATGTGGAGGTCTGGGAAAGGAAGTGTGTCCATCTGATGAATGGGCAAGTGCCTGAACTCAATTTTATTCACTAATTGTAGTCTCACCTGTTCATATCTAATGACCGGTCATTTTGACGGGAATACCACAGGTGTAAAACACCTAAAATGTAATGAAAGTCATCTAAATGTATTTTGTGTGTTCAGATGCCCTGTGTGGACAAAGTCATGGAACCTTACGACAATCAGATTAAATTAACTAAACTTTTCAGAGAGAAAACTTGTAAATCGGTGGTAAACACAGACCATTCAGTGCTTCAGGTTATGTTCATTGTCATAGTGACAACTGCAAATAATTATTCAATGTACATGTAATGATTTTTTTCTTAACTCAATAAATGTATCAAATCAACAACAAACGCTGTTTAGCCATCTTTTACATTATGTCATCATGATTTCCATTTTTCTAATGATTGTCAATTCGTTTGGTTCTTCTTTTTCGCTGTGCTTTCTCTCTGTCTGTCCCTGCATTAATGCTACAATGTTCTCATCCCTTGCCAAAGTGATCACACTAACGCTCCTTAACTTTCCCCGACAGTTCGTTTGGCCTAGGCCTATTTTACATTCAGCAAGCCTGCTTCTCGCCACGAAAAGGCGAGTAGGTCTAATATAAAAAAGGCTAAAAAGATATGTCCTATAGCTTTTGTAGCCTATAGATTTTCCTCGGATTTCACGTGAAGAGGAATTAGCGGAGAGGCTTGCGTTGCCTATAGCCTATAGTGCGCACAGGAACAGCTGGAAGAGAGAGGCTACAGATGTGTAATCGAAGTAAGATGCTAAATATCAGCTACATATTAGGCCATTCATTAGATGAATAGTGGAAATGAATAGTGAATTTAAAAATAAATAAAAAATAATGAAATGACATGGATTTCCCAGGTGGCACGGCACTCCAGTGTTTGCAAAAATGCAATCTGCAATGCAAACTACAAAATGCAATGCAAACTACAGATCCGGGCTCGATCCCGGACTGTGTCGCAGCTGGCCTCGACCGGGAGACCCATGAGGAGAAGCACAATTGGCCAAGAAAATAGTAAAAATAAAGAAAAATCCTGGAATGAGTAGCTGTATCCAAACTTTTGACTGGTACTGTGTGTGAAACAACAATGCGCTTCAAATTAAATTAGCTGGACAATCCAAGGATGTTCTAAAAATGGCATCTCAATTACAACAAAGTCAAAACATACGAGAGGAACAGGAGAGGGACAAAATACCTGCTCTCAATCGCTGCTCGAAACTCCTCCTGGCTCACCACCCTCCTGTGGCATTTATCAATGCTCCTGTAGGAGAGACAAAACACCTCAATAAGACCAGGACAAATGTTAATGTGACAGATGTATTATTTCACTGACCTCCATGTTGAATTCCACTCAACATTTGTGCCAAGTACAAATGTATTCACAGTTCACAGTTCAAAATAATCACAAACGTTTGGGACTGGGTCAGTTAAGTTTTTTTTTTAGCATTAGGACAGCTTGGGCTTTGAGTTTGGAGAGGTTGTTTGAGTTTGGAGAGGTTGTTTTCTATTCAAAAGCAGCAAGGACAAGCTGACATAGGCTGGTTCATTTCCTGAAGTGAAGAGGTACTATACACTTTAAGGGCTTGATCTTAATGAGGTATGACTATGGTAAAATGTAGGAGTTTATGACCTCTGACCAGGCAAAAGACTGCGTGTGACCCCAATCATATTGAGACACGAAATGTAGAGAAAGGTAGTGGAAAGGGGTAAAGAGGGGGCCTGGTTCACTAAAACACAGCACTGAGAGAAAGAGCAGAGATGGTATCTATGATGATATCTATATTCACCCCTGCACAGAAGGGCTAGAATCAAAGCCTCATTCTCAAAACACTTCTACACTGAGTATACCAAACATTAAGAACACCTTACTAATATTGAGTTGCACCCCCCTTGCCCTCAGGACAGCCGCAATTCGTCCAGGCATGGACTCTAGAACGTGTCGAAAGCGTTTCACAGGGATAATGGCCCATGTTGATTCCAATGCTTCCCACAGTTGTATCAAGTTGGCTGGATGTCCTTTGAGGGGTGGGCCATTCTTGATACACACTGGAAACTGTTGAGTGTGCAAAACCCAGCAGCGTTGCAGTTCTTGACACAAAACGGTGCTCCTGGCACCTACCATACCCTGTTCAAAGGCACTTAAATATTGTCTCTTCCCCATTCTCCCTCTGAATGGCACACATACACAATCCATGTCTCAATTGTCTCAAGGTTTAGAAATCCTTCTTTATTGACCTGTCTTCTCCCCTTCATCTACACTGTTTGAAGTTGATTTAACAAGTGACATCAATAAGGTATCATATCTTTCACCTGGATTCAACTGGTTAGGCTATGTCATGGAAAGAGCAGGTGTTCTTAATGTTTTGTATACTCAGTGCATATCTGAAACTATAAAATGTATCGCTTTCCCCATTATGTTCTGTTGAATGAACTTTTGGAAAGCACATTGAAAGAGAGTGAGACAGAGAGAGAAATAAAGAAAGACAGGAACCAACTGAGATGACCATACACTATCTATACAAAGTATGTGGACACCCCTTCGAATTAGTGGATTCGGCTATTTCAGCCACACCCGTTGCTGACAGGTGTATTAAACATGGCATCGTCATAGGATGCCACCTTTCCAGCAAGTCAGTTTGTCATATTTTGCCCTGCTAGAGTTACCCCAGCCAATTGTAAGTGCTGATATTGTGAAGTGTAAATGTCTAAGAGCAGCAAAGGCTCAGCTGCGAAGTGGTGGGTCACAATGGGCCTACCTAGTACTGAAACTCGTAAAAAAAATGTGCCTGTCCTCGGGCGGCAGGTTAGCCTAGTGGTTAGAGCATTGGTCTAGTAACTGAAAGGTTGCAAGTTCAAATCCCCCAGCTGAAAAGGTACAAATCTGTAGTTCTGCCCGTGAACAAGGCAGTTAACCCACTGTTCCTAGGCCGTCATTGAAAATAAGAATTTGTTCTTAATTGACTTGCCTAGTTAAATAAAGGTAAATAAAAATGTTTTTAAAAAGATAATTTCTTAACTCACTAGCGAGTTCCAAACTGCCTCTGAAAGCAATGCCAGCACAAGAACTGTTCGTCGGGAGCTTCATGAAATGGGTTACCTTGGCCGAGCTGCCGCACACATAAGCCTAAGATCACCAAGTGCAATGCCAAGTGTTGGCTGGAGTGGTGTAAAATTCACCGCCATTGGACTCTGGAGCAGTGGAAGTGCGTTCTCTGGAGTGATGAATTACGCTTCACCATCTGGCAGTCCGACGGACGAATCTGGGTTTGGCGGATGCCAGGAGAACGCTACCTGCCCCAAATTTATAGTGCCAACTATAAAGTTTGGTGGAGGGGGAATAATGGTCTGGGGCTAAGACTGTTGCGGTGATCGTATTAAGGCCACACCAGCGGTCAAGAGTCATGAAGGCAGTCATATTCCATGTGACCGTTTTGTCACCATAATGAGGCTTCTCCAAACTATGATGCTGCTGATGGTCATTAGTAGCCTACCAAACTTGCTAACTGCCTGGTAGTCAGCACTCTATTGTCCCTTTAGTCTAATCGCTCTGACATCAATGAAAATATGCTCGAAAATCAAACACTTCATGAGAGCCTATGAGCTCATGTTGCGCAACATTCCTATAGGCTATACAATTGATGGCCTCTGCTAAAAAAAGGAGGATCCCATCAGCTTTCTATAGGCTAGTCCTACTATATTTATTTCTCAACTTTCTTAATATTAAGCACATTGTTTATCTTTACAACAGGAGTATAGCCTACCTGGCTGGCATGAAAATGTACCACAGGAAAAGTGTTCTCCATTCACTTTTAAAGTGCATAGATAAAATCTATTTTTCCCGCTGCCCCTGTAGTCTGATGGATGACAATATTAGCCTATCACTGAATGATGCCTAGCTTAAGAGACTAGCATTTTACGAATCATAGTTGCACACCTCATGTAGCCTAGCCCATATGCATATATGTTTTGATAAGGTTTGTATCACAACTAAAGTAGCCAAATAACGTTAATCCTCTTTACAAGGGGTTTAGAGCCTAACTGGCAGACATAAACAGCGTGTGAGTTTCAAGTTTGGGGAATATAATTTTCACCATAAAAATGCTCCTTTATAATAAAAGCATTACATACATAATCGCATTTGCAGTCACTTTTGATAATGGTGTTTTCCCGCTAATGGAACATTTGCCCTTATAGTCCACTGCCATGTGCGCATTGCTGCGCTTATAATAGAGAAATAGCCTAATAGTTTATCAACATTTTAAGATAAAAGTTCTGATCTGTTACGTCAGCCACATTGCGTAAAAATGTTTTTGATGCTAGTGGTTGTATTAATATGTAGTAATATGTTTCCAATATTTATTTCCTGCACAGAATATAATTGGTTGACTTTTGTACTATGGACAGTTCTTCCAATATCTTCAATATGCACCTCAGAATTGGGTAAAGACGCACGCAGTATAGTCCCAGTGCCTTCTCCACTGACCACACTGTCTTCCCCTAACGCTAGCTGCAACACAGGCATCCCCGATATGTCTGTCTTCACTTGTAGCCTGTGAGAAAGACCAGATCACTTGATGGAGAGCCATGTGAATGAGAGGTGCTTAAAAGCATGCAGCACTCAAGGAGAAGGGCACAACACAGCAAGGGCAAAACGGCCACTGGCTGCAAAAGGTATGGATTGTTTTGGGGTGCATTATGGCCACAAAGGGGATACCGCCGTGAAATTTAAGGCATTATCAAATGCTTGTCAAATTGTGAATGAGAGACTAATGAAGTGTGTACAGCCTGCGCAAAAACAAAGCAGAGCTCATGCCTTTCAAGCGACTTTAAAAAAAATATCAATAGAGTGGCATCATGCAGCCTTACAATGTATTGAAAATCAAAACATATAGCCCAACGATTGTAGAATCACTAAATTAATAACTCTAAATTAAGCATATAGGAGTACCTATTTCTTTGTTAACTGCTCAACACAAAATAGCTGAATTCGTAGTTTTCTTAGGAACTTCGTAAATATCTTTCTTAATAACTACATAAGTATCTTCTTATGTTGCATTGACATTAGTGACGTGCTTGAAACCAATAAATAAGCCTATGTGACAGGGATGATCGGATTTGGTTATTTTGTTATTTTTCACACATTATAGACATCAGACTAGCTATATCAAAATCAAAAATGGATGACCAGAAAAAGAGATTAAAGTGATGGTGGATGAAAGAAACCCAGCAAAAAAAGAAACATCCCTTTCTCAGGACCCTGTCTTTAAAAGATAATTCGTAAAAATCCAAATAACTTCACAGATCTTCATTGTAAAGGGTTTAAACACGGTTTCCCATGCTTGTTCAATGAACCATAAACAATTAATGAACATGCACCTGTGGAACGGTCGTTTACAGTTTACAGATGGTAGACAATTAAGGTCAAAGTTGTGAAAACTTAGGACACTAAAGAGGCCTTTCTACTGACTCTGAAAAACACCAAAAGAAAGATGCCCAGGGTCCCTGCTCATCTGCGGGAACATGCTGCAAGGAGGCATGAGGACTGCAGATGTGGCTAGGGCAATAAATTGCAATGTCCGCACTGTGAGACGCCTAAGACAGCGTTACAGGGAGACAGGACGGACAGCTGATCGTCCTCGCAGTGGCAGACCACGTGTAACAACACCTGCACAGGATCGGTACATCCGAACATCACACCTGCGGGACAGGTACAGGATGCCAACAACAACTGCCCGAGTTACACCAGGAACGCACAATCCCTCCATCAGTGCTCAGACTGCCCGGAAGATGCTGAGAGAGGCTGGACTGAGGGCTTGTAGGCCTGTTGTAAGGCAGGTCCTCACCAGACATCACTGGCAACAATGTTGCCTATGAACACAAACCCACCATCGCTGGACCAGACAGGACTAGCAAAAAGTGCTCTTCACTGACGAGTCGCGGTTTTGTCTCACCAGGGGTGATGGTCAGATTTGTGTTTATCGTCGAAGGAATGAGCATTACATCGAGGCCTGTACTCTGGAGCGGGATCGATTTTGGAGGTGGAGGGTCCGTCATGGTCTGGGGCGGGGTGTGTCACAGCATCATCGGACTGAGCTTGTTGTCATTACAGGCAATCTCAACCCTGTGTGTTACAGGGAAGACATTCTCCTCCCTCATTGTGGTACCCTTCCTGCAGGCTCATCTGACATGACCCTCCAGCATGACAATGTCACCAGCCATACTGCTTGTTCTGTGCATGATTTTCTGCAAGACAAGAATGTCAGTGTTATGCCATGGCCAGCGAAGAGCCAGCATCTCAATCCCATTGAACACGTCTGGGAGCTGTTGGATCGGAGAGTGAGGGCTAGGGCTATTCCCCCCAGATATGTCCGGGAACTTGCAGGTTCCTTGGTGGAATAGTGGGGTAACATCTCACAGCAAGAACTGGCATATTTGGTGCAGTCCATGAGGAGGAGATGCACTGCAGTACTTAAACTTCTTATGGCTGCAGGGGCATTATTGAGCAGCTTGGATGAAAGGTGCCCAGAGGTGCCCAGAGTAAATGGCCTGCTCCTCAGTCCCAGTTGCTAATATATGCATATTAGTATTAATATTGGATAGAAAACACTCTGAAGATTCTAAAACTGTTTGAATGATGTCTGTGAGTATAACAGAACTCATATGGCAGGCAAAAACCTGAGAAGAAATCCAAACCGGAAGTGAGAAATCTGAGGTTGGTAGATTTTCAACCTAGCCCCTATTGAATTCACAGTGGGATATGGATGAAGTTGCACTTCCTAGGGCTTCCACTAGATGTCAACCGTCTTTAGAAACTTGAATGAGGCTTCTACTGTGATGTGGGGCTGAATAAGAGCTGAATAAGTCATGTTACTGGCAGAGAGCCATTTCCTGGTCATGCGCATTTCACATAATAGCGACCTGCGTTCCATGGCTTCTCTAAACACAAAGCAATTCTCCGGTTGGAACATTAGTGAAGATTTATGATAAAAACATTCTAAAGATTGAATCTATACTTAGTTTGAAATGTTTCTACGACCTGTAATATAACTTTTTGTCCGACGTTATGCCTGACCTGCATGAGCGTTTGGATATGTGTACGGAAAAAAAAGTAGCTACTTGGACATAAATAATGGACATTATCGAACAAATCAAACATTTATTGTGGAACTGCGATTCCTGGGAGTGCATTCTGATGAAGATCATCAAAGGTAAGGGAATATTTGTAATGTAATTTCTGATTTCTGTTGACTCCAACATGGCGGATAATTATATTTGTTTTCTGAGCGCCATCTCAGATTATTGCATGGTTTGCTTTCTCCGTAAAGTTTTTTAAAAATCTGACATAGCGGTTGCATTAAGGAGAGGTATATATATATATTGTATATATTTCCATGTCTAACACTTGAATTTTCATTGACATTTATAATGAGTATTTCTGTAAAATGATGTGGCTCTCTGCAATATCACCGGATGTTTTTGGAACTAGTGAACGTAACGCTCCAATGTATACTGAGATTTTTTTATATAATATGAACTTTATCAAACAAAACATATACAGTGCCTTGCGAAAGTATTCGGCCCCCTTGAACTTTGCGACCTTTTGCCACATTTCAGGCTTCAAACATAAAGATATAAAACTGTATTTTTTTGTGAAGAATCAACAACAAGTGGGACACAATCATGAAGTGGAACGACATTTATTGGATATTTCAAACTTTTTTAGCAAATCAAAAACTGAAAAATTGGGTGTGCAAAATTATTCAGCCCCCTTAAGTTAATACTTTGTAGCGCCACCTTTTGCTGCGATTACAGCTGTAAGTCGCTTGGGGTATGTCTCTATCAGTTTTGCACATCGAGAGACTGAAATTGTTTCCCATTCCTCCTTGCAAAACAGCTCGAGCTCAGTGAGGTTGGATGGAGAGCATTTGTGAACAGCAGTTTTCAGTTCTTTCCACAGATTCTCGATTGGATTCAGGTCTGGACTTTGACTTGGCCATTCTAACACCTGGATATGTTTATTTTTGAACCATTCCATTGTAGATTTTGCTTTATGTTTTGGATCATTGTCTTGTTGGAAGACTAATCTCCGTCCCAGTCTCAGGTCTTTTGCAGACTCCATCAGGTTTTCTTCCAGAATGGTCCTGTATTTGGCTCCATCCATCTTCCCATCAATTTTAACCATCTTCCCTGTCCCTGCTGAAGAAAAGCAGGCCCAAACCATGATGCTGCCACCACCATGTTTGACAGTGGGGATGGTGTGTTCGCTGTGTTGCTTTTACGCCAAACATAACGTTTTGCATTGTTGCCAAAAAGTTCAATTTTGGTTTCATCTGACCAGAGCACCTTCTTCCACATGTTTGGTGTGTCTCCCAGGTGGCTTGTGGCAAACTTTAAATGACACTTTTTATGGATATCTTTAAGAAATGGCTTTCTTCTTGCCACTCTTCCATAAAGGCCAGATTTGTGCAATATATGACTGATTGTTGTCCTATGGACAGAGTCTCCCACCTCAGCTGTAGATCTCTGCAGTTCATCCAGAGTGATCATGGGCCTCTTGGCTGCATCTCTGATCAGTCTTCTCCTTGTATGAGCTGAAAGTTTAGAGGGACGGCCAGGTCTTGGTAGATTTGCAGTGGTCTGATACTCCTTCAATTTCAATATTATCGCTTGCACAGTGCTCCTTGTGATGTTTAAAGCTTGGGAAATCTTTTTGTATCCAAATCCGGCTTTAAACTTCTTCACAACAGTATCTCGGACCTGCCTGGTGTGTTCCTTGTTCTTCATGATGCTCTCTGCGCTTTTAACGGACCTCTGAGACTATCACAGTGCAGGTGCATTTATACGGAGACTTGATTACACACAGGTGGATTGTATTTATCATCATTAGTCATTTAGGTCAACATTGGATCATTCAGAGATCCTCACTGAACTTCTGGAGAGAGTTTGCTGCACTGAAAGTAAAGGAGCTGAATAATTTTGCACGCCCAATTTTTCAGTTTTTGATTTGTTAAAAAAGTTTTAAATATCCAATAAATGTCGTTCCACTTCATGATTGTGTCCCACTTGTTGTTGATTCTTCACAAAAAAATACAGTTTTATATCTATATGTTTGAAGCCTGAAACGTGGCAAAAGGTCGCAAAGTTCAAGGGGGCCGAATACTTTCGCAAGGCACTGTATGTATTGTGTAACATGAAGTCCTATGAGTGTCTTTTGATGAAGATCATCAAAGGTTAGTGATACATTTTATCTCTATTTGTGCTTTTTGTGACTCCTCTCTTTGTCTGGAAAAATGGCTGTGTCTTTCTGTGGCTTGGTAGTGACCTAACATAATCATTTGTGATGCTTTCGACTGTAAAGCCTGGGATTAACAACAAGATTACCTTTAAAACGGTATAAGATACTTGTATGTTTGAGGAGTTTTAATTATGAGGTTTCTGTTGTTTTGAATTTGGCGCCCTGCACTTTCACTGGCTGTTGTCATATCGATCCCGTTAACGGGATTGCAGCCCTAAGTTAATGCATCTGGTGGCCACACCAGATACTGACGGTTACTTTTTATTTTGACCCCCCTTTGTTCAGGGACACATTATCCCATTTTTGTTAGTCACATGTCTGTGGAACTTGTTCGATTTATGTCTCAGTTGTTGAATCTTGTTATGTTCATACAAATATTACACTTGTTAAGTTTGCTGAAAATAAACACAGTTGACAGCGAGAGGACGTTTCTTTTTTTGCGGAGTTTAGCACCCAGGAAAAGGTTGCTGTTGGGGAGACTTGATAACTGCGGGGTCACTGCAGAGACCAAAAAGAAAGAATGGGCGAGAGTGGCCAAGTCTCTGTCTCTGTCTCTGCCGTTGGGAGTATGGCAAGAGACAGTGACACCGTAAAAAATAAGTGGTCCGACATCAAGTTGGCTGCTAAGAAGAAGGGAGCTGAGAGACCATTCATGTGGACGAGCTGGAGGAGAGGGTGTCGTCCATCATAGACCGGTAAGTTAATTAGCTACGTTAGCTAGCTAAAGCGTAAAGACATTATAGCCAACATAGCCAACGACGTAAATGTTAGCTAAGCTAGCCAAGTTCTTCTTTGCAAATTGACAAGATAGCGCTAGCTTTTTACGCTTCTAGAATATTGTAATATATTGTAAATTACTAGCTAGCTAGATAATGCATGTTTAATTTGTATTCTTGCTGTATTTAAATATCCGGTAGCCAACTCTGTCTGTGGGGCAAGAAAACATTTATGGTTACAAAAGTATCCATTCGTCTCAAGACAAGGGTTTAGCTGTCCTAAAGTTAAGTACATTTCCAAGAAGAAATTATAAAGCATTATTTCATGAATCCCATTCCTTCTTTACTTATTTCTTAGGACGAAACTTAGGAAAAACCTTGTTAAGAACATTTCCAATAACTTTATTGAGGAATGGCAATGTTTCTTAACTTTCTTCTTAAGACTATAGTTAAGGAAAAAATGTCACTTAAGAAGGAATTTCTTCTTAAGAAGGTTTTGTGAATACTGCCCCAGAGTATGCTATTCTGTACTTCTGAAATAGAATACATTTTCTTTATATCATGCTTCTTTAAACCTGTCTAAAATAAATAACGGATTTATTGTGAAGGTGTAGGCTATATTGCATGGATTTATTAGACTTTTTAAAATGTAGATGTTCCAAAGGTCTGCATCAGTGGCTTGTAAGCTATGTGTGGAAGTATCCAGATGCTAAATTTGTTTATATTAATTAACTGTCAATTACCGTGAGACCAACAGTTATTTGCTTGAAAATCACCAGCTGACGAACATTTGTGACAGCCACAACCCTACCTGGGGCTGTTTTTCATGGGTCGGGCTAGGCCCTGTAGTTCCAGTGAAGGGAAAGCTTAACGCTAAAGCATACAATGACATTCTAGACAATTCTATGCTTCCAACTTTGTGGCAATAGTTTGGGGAAGGCCTTTTCCTGTTTCAGCATGATAATGCCCCTGTGCACAAAGCGAGGTCCATACAGAAATGGTTTGTTGAGATCAGTGTGGAAGAACTTGACTGGCTTGACTGATTGAGCCCTGACCTAAACCCCAACGGACACCTTTGGGATGAATGACTGCAAGCCAGGCCTAATCGTCCAACATCAGTGCCTGAACTCACTAATGCTCTTGTGACTGAATGGTCCCTGCGGCAATGTTCCAACATCAATTGAAAGGCCTTCCCAGAAGACTGGAGGCTGTTATAACAGCAAACTCCATATTAATGTCCATGATTTTGGAATGAGATGTTCAATGAGCAGGTATCCACGTACCTTTAGTCATGTAGTGTATCTAGCTGCTACAATATGCTCATATTTGCTATTTGTTGAGTCACCATGTGACTCTATACTTACTGAAACATTTCTAACAGAGCGAGGTACTCTGACTGGAAGAGTCGAGCCAGTTTAGCCTCCACCATGGTGACTGTGGACGCATGGCTGATGCTCCCCTGGATATGGTGAAACCTGTGTTAAAAAGAAGACATTGGCCTTGTCCGAATACCCGTTCTTGCATAAACAGTAGGCATTTTGGTTCTGCAAAAACATTAAGTTTTATAGTATATGACATTTAAAAAATGTAATACCGGTATGCTTTGTGTTTGAAAACAGCTTGATAATCAGAGAAGGTGACACACTGTACCAAAATGAACGAATGGAGTGCCTGGATACAGCACTTAGCCGTCGTATAATATATGACAGCTAAGTGCTGTATCCAGGCACTCCTCTTTGCCATATACTACCACAAACCTCCAGGTGCCTTATTGGTTTTATAAACTGGTTACGGACATAAAAATAACAGTATAGAAGTACTTTTGCATCATAACCGTGGTATATTGTCTGATATACACACAGCTGAATTTTTTCTTTCTTTCAGCCAATCAGCAACCAGGACCCAAACTACCCAGTTTATGATATGGGATATACAATATGATATCCAATATGATGCGGTACACGATGCAATATTCAACACAATATAGTGGGCACACTAGTTACAGGACTAAGACAAAAACAACATCATTTGACACATGTTCATGGCATACAACACATCTTAACACACATAACTTCAATACATCTCGTCATATACAGAGTTGTTCTCTATGCATCATCACTAGTTCCCACTGTTCAGCCTGATGGCTGTACTCAAATCCAGCATAAAGGCACACCTGCAGGGTTAATGTGCCAATGAAACATGATGACAAACTATACTGAACAAAAATATAAATGCAATGTAAAGTTTTGGTCCCATGTTTTATGAGCTGAAATAAAATATTCCAGAAATGTTCCATATGCACAAAAAGCTTATGTCTCTCAAATGTTGTACACAAATTTGTTTGCATCCCTGTTAGTGAGCATGTATCCTTTGCCAAAATAATCCATCCACCTGACAGGTGTGGCATATCAAGAAGCTGATCATTACAGAGGTGCACCTTGTGCTGGGGACAATAAAAGGCCACTATGAAATGTGCAGTTTTGTCACACAACACAATGCCATAGATGTCTCATGTTTTGAGGGAGCATGCAATTTACATGCTAACCGCATGAATGTCCATCAGAGCTGTTGCCAGATAATTGAATATTAATTTATCTACCATAAGTCTTCTCCAACGTAATTTTTGAGAATTTGCCACTATGTCCAACCAGACCGACAACCGCAGACCACTTGTAACCACGCCAGCCCGGGACCTCCACATCATCTGACACCAGCCTCCCAGACAGCTGATGAAACTGTGGGTTTGCATAATCAAATAATTTCTGTACAAACTGTTAGAAACCATCTCATGAAAACTAATCTGCGTTCTCGTCATCATCACCAGGGTCTTGGCCTGACTGCAGTTTGGCATCGTAACTGACTTCAGTGGGCAAACAATCACCTTTGATGGCCACTGGCACGCTGGAGAAGTAAGCTCTTCACGGGTTTAAATTCCGGTTTCAACTGTAGATTTTTTTTTTTTTATTTTACCTTTATTTAACCAGGCAAGTCAGTTAAGAACAAATTCTTATTTTCAATGACGGCCTGGGAACAGTGGGTTAACTGCCTGTTCAGGGGCAGAACGACAGATTTGTACCTTGTCAGCTCGGGGGTTTGAACTCGCAACCTTCCGGTTACTAGTCCAACGCTCTAACCACTAGGCTACCCTGCCGCCCCAGATGGTGTCGTGTGGGTGAGTGGTTTGCTGATGTCAACGTTGCGACTAGGGGACAAATCTGCCGATGTTCTCTTGAGCAAGGCACTTAACCCTAATTGCACCTGTAAGTTGCTCTGGGTAAGAGTGTCTGCTAAATGACTAAAATGTAAATAAGTTACGGACAACAAACACAATTGCCTTTTATCGATGGCAATTTGATTGGACAGCGATACCATGACGAATGGGCCATCATATAAATGGCCCATTGTCATGCCATTTATATGTCGCCATCACCTCATGTTTCAGCATGATAATGCAAAGATCTGTACACATTTCCTGGAAGCTGAAAATGTCCGGACCACTATCACAGGCCCCTATCAACAGCCTGATCAACTCTATGTGTAGTAGATGCGTCACACTGCATAAGGCAAATGGTGGTCACACAATATATATTTCCGTATATGAACTGTAGCTCAGAAACATTTTTGAAATTGTTGCATGTTGCATTTATGTTTCTATTCAATGTACTTGTGCTGTGACCATAGATCCCTAACTCCAGTTTACAGGTTTCAACAACCCAACGTAAATACCCCAAAGCCCAAAGTACACAATGATACGTAAAACCCACCCATCAAGTCCTGTTCGCAAGTCTTATGTCAAGCAGCCCCTCAAACACACACATACACACACACGCACACACACTTCGCTTAATCTGGGTAGAGATAACCTTCGACAAAGGACGGCTGACTTCTGTATGCTATCGTCGTGGTAACTCATCCCCGGGAAAGGGACTGTAAACTCAACTAATTTAATCTGTGCTAATGTTTGCTAGTCCCACTTTATCCAACTTAGGGTCCTTAATCAGGAAAGTAATAAATTAGCCTCTGAATACCCTACTAGCTAGCATAGTGTAAACCTCTGCTGCCTTTTAAACATTTAAGCATAAATTGATAAGTGTGGCACAGAGGAAGGCTAGATGTGAGCGGGAGTACTCTGGGCACGTTTTACTGTAAAAGTCGCAGCTCAAGGGTGCACTTCCAGAAGCCTTCGTAACTCGAACTCTAAACTACATGTAAAAGATACAATCTGTAACTTCGATTAAGTCCCCTCAGGGCATGAGGACGAAATACAAAATCAAATCACACATCCATAAACAAGAACAAACCAGTTCCACTGAACCAGTCAGTGCGTCACTGAAGGGTGTAAACTGGTTTTCTGGTTAATGAGATGTCACATAAACAGATTGCAACCAGGTAAAGACATTCTGTGGTCGCTAATAATACAGTCGTTGCCAAAAGTTGAGAATGACACAAATATTAATTTCCAAAGTTTGCAGCTTCAATGTCTTTAGATATTTTGTCAGATGTTACTATGGAACACTGAACTATAATTACAAGCATTTCATACGTGTCAAAGGCTTTTATTGACAATTACATGAGGTTGATGCAAACAGTCAATATTTGCAGTTTTGACCCTTCTTTGTCAAGACCTCTGCAATCCATCCTTGCATGCTGTCAATTAACTTCTGGGCCACATCCTGACTGATGGCAGCCCATTCTTGCATAATCAATGCTTGGAGTTTGTCAGAATTTGTGGATTTTTGTTTGTCCACCCACCTCTTGAGGCTTGACCACAAGTTCTCAATGGGATTAAGGTCTGGGGAGTTTCCTGGCCATGGACCCAAAATATCGATGTTTTGTTCCCCGAGCCACTTAGTTATCACTTTTGCCTTATGGCAAGGTGCTCCATCATGCTGGAAAAGGCATTGTTCGTCACCAAACTGTTCCTGGATGGTTGGGAGAAGTTGCTCTCGGAGGAAGTGTTGGTACCATTCTTTATTCATGGCTGTGTTCTTAGGCAAAATTGTGAGTGAGCCCACTCCCTTGGCTGAGAAGCAACCCCACAGATGAATGGTTTCAGGATGCTTTACTGTTGGCATGACACAGGACTGATGGTAGCGCTCACCTTGTCTTCTCCGGACAAGCTTTTTTCCGGATGCCCCAAACAATCTGAAAATCAGAGAAAATGACTTTACCCCAGTCCTCAGCAGTTCAATCCCTCTACCTTTTGCAGAATATCATTATTAGAGTAGTGGCTTCTTTGCTGCCCTTCTTGACACCAGGCTATCCTCCAAAAGTCTTTGCCTCACTGTGCGTGCAGATGCACTCACACCTGCCTGCTGCCATTCCTGAGCAAGCTTTGTACTGGTGGTGCCCCGATCCCGCAGCTGAATCAACTTTTGGAGACGGTCCTGGCGCTTGTTGGACTTTCTTGGGAGCCCTGAAGCCTTCTTCACAACAATTGAACTGCTCTCCTGAAGTTTTAGATGATCCGATAAATGGTTGATTTAGGTGCAATCTTACTGGCAGCAATATCCTTGCCGGTGAAGCCCTTTTTGTGCAAAAGCAATGATGATGGCACGTGTTTCCTTGCAGGTAACCATGGTTGACAGAGAAAGAACAATGATTCCAAGCACCACCCTCCTTTTGAAGCTTCCAGTCTGTTGTTCGAACTCAATCAGCATGACAAAGTGATCTCCAGCCTTGTCCTCGTCAACACTCACACCTGTGTTAACGAGAGAATCACTGACATGATGTCAGCTGGTCCTATTGTGGCAGGGCTGAAATGTAGTGTAAATGTTTTTGGGGGATTAAGTTAATTTGCATGGCAAAGAGGGACTTTGCAATTAATTGCAATTCATCTGATCACTCCTCATAACATTCTGGAGTATATGCCAATTGCCATCATACAAACTGAGGCAGCATACTTTGTGAAAATATATATTTGTGTCATTCTCAAAACTTTTGGCCACGACTGTACGTGAAGTATTGGGGCTCCCGAGTGGCTCAGTGCTCTAAGGCACTGCATCTCAGAACTATAGGTGTCACTACAGACCCCCTGGTTTGAATCCAGGCTGTATGACAACCGGCTGTGATTGGGAGACCCATAGGGAGGTGCACAACTGGCCCAGTCGTCCGGGTTTGGCCGGTGTAGGCCGTCATTGTAAATAAGAATTTGTTCTTAACTGACTTGCCTAGTTAAATAGAATAAAAACAGTTTACAACTGGACAACAATGTCACAAAAGAACTTCAAGGACACAACCAGTTTTGCCCATTGGATTGTAACTGTCCGGCTGTGACCTCTGACCTGTGTTGTGGATTGGATAGGATCCTATGTGTGACCCCTTCTTCGCTGCGGTCCTGAAACATGCGGAGGAACTCTGGGTAATGGATCACACCTGTCTTGTTGAGTCCCAGTCCACAGCGAGCCAAAAACAAGCCCACATGCTCCCTCTTTAGATTCAGGCCAAAGGTCTTCAACACCTGCAGAAACTCCTCCAGGCCCACCTAGACAAATGTCCCGGCAAACACACAGACCTAGTTTCAATACGTTGAATTTCTTTATTTCTTTCTTCAGTTCAATACCAGGCCAATAGTTTGACTAAAAGTGAAACAATATTGAATCTTCACCTGTCTCCAATCCCTAGCTGTCAACAGACTCACCTTGCAGGTCTGGTCTGGATCCAGTTGGTCAAACTGGGATTTCATTCTCTGGACGCCCTCCCTAAACTTGTCCTTCAGCCACTTCTCCATGGTGATGGATACCCCACGCTCCTCCTCCGACTTCGACAGGGCCCTGGGTCTGGCTGAAAGCATAAGGCCATGATGGGTAAAGGAAAAAGAGTGGTTTAGTATCTATGAGCAAACTGTAAAATTCCCCACTGGCACGCATCAATGATAATTTCAGCTACAGACACATAGCCCTCGAAATTTGAAGAATTTACATGTACCTAAACTTAACTAATACATTATTTATTAATTTATTAATGAATAGTTATTTAAGACAATAAGGCTTGTTTGCATGTGGAAAACCTTTAATTTCAGCAGAAATTTCCCATTATTTCCCAACTGTGGATTGCATATTAACCCAGTCATACCTTGGAGAGTAACAGCTTCAATATCATAGGGGTTATGGGGTACTCAGATTAGAAGAACATCCATCATCAATCATTTAAAATTATACATATTAATTTAGTGAACTTTGAATGGATTAAAGATGTAGAACTGTGCAGTATTTTATAAGGGAGGTGCCTTTGACTGGTATGATACTACAGTGCCCTCTATTGGTAACTATTGGTCACAGCAATCACTAACTGTTCTTGTCTCTGCATGTAATGTATGATAATAGTATTGATAACATGGTCATTTAGCAGATGCTTCTATCCATGCAACATATGAAAGGGACACCTACATTAAGTGTGTTACACTACGGGATTCAAGGGCACAACCCTGGTGTTGCAAGAGCCATGCTTCAACCCACTGAAATGTTGACAGATTTCGTCTGATATGTTACTTCCTGCAAAAAAACTTTTTTGTGTGTGTGTGCAATTCATATGATATGTTATGAATTCAATTGGTAAAATATGTTACGAAATCTGCATGTAATGTATGATAATAGTATTGATAACATGGTCATTTAGCAGATGCTTCTATCCATGCAACATATGAAAGGGACACCTACATTAAGTGTGTTACACTACGGGATTCAAGGGCACAACCCTGGTGTTGCAAGAGCCATGCTTCAACCCACTGAAATGTTGACAGATTTCGTCTGATATGTTACTTCCTGCAAAAAAACTTTTTTGTGTGTGTGTGCAATTCATATGATATGTTATGAATTCAATTGGTAAAATATGTTACGAATTTGTTGTGCTTAAGATCTCGGACTGCATCTTTAAGTATATGTAAAAACGTAATACTTGAGTCAAAACTTTAGTAAATACTGAAGTTTAAGTAACAACAAAGAGACATTACCAAATGTGGTGAACAGCATCACATCTTTTGACTCATACCGTTTCTGATGGAATATGAAGATATGCAGAATGTCTTTCCTTTGTTCTTACCTTTGGTGTCTTCACCATTGATAGAAGATGAAACTTGATCATTATTATCGTTGGTGTCTGAGGTCTTAATCTGGCTCAGTCCAAGTTTCCTTAGCAAACCTCTCACGTTCACGGCTCCAAGTCCTTTGCTGTCAAATCTGTTCGTCAACATATTTTCTAAAATCATACAATGAGGTGTACCACTACAGTTTTCCTCATACAATGCACACAGACAGTACATGAATACATAAAGGAAATACTGAACATGCATACATAAATATGGTGAACATTGGAATTGAAGTCACTCAATATACATGTTTGAAGTGGTTTGAATATATACAGTACCAGTCAAAAGTTTGGACACACCTACTCATTCAAGGGTTTTTCTTTATTTTTTAATATTCTCTACATTTTAGAATAATTGTGAAGACATCAAAACTATGAAATAACACATATTGAATCATGTAGTAACCAAAAAAGTGTTAAACAAATAAAAATATAGTTTAGACTTTAAATTCTTCAAAGTAGCCATCCTTTGCCTTGATGACAGCTTTGCACACTATTGGCATTATCGAAACTAGCTTCACCTGGAAAGCTTTTCCCACAGTCTTGAAGGAGTTCGCACATATTCTGAGCACTTGTTGGCTGCTTTTCCTTCACTCTGCGGTCCAACTCATCCCAAACCCTCTCAATTGGGTTGAGGTCGGGTGATTATGGAGGCCAGGTCATCTAATGCAGCACTCCATCAATCTCCTTCTTGGTTAAATAGCTCTTATACAGCCTCAAGGTGTGTTGGGTCATTGTCCTGTTGAAAAACAAATGATAGTCCCACTAAGCGCAAACCAGATGGGATGGCGTATCGCTGCAGAATGCTGTGCTAGCCATGCTGGTTAAGTGTGCCTTGAATTCTAAATAAAAAAAAATATATATTTTACCTTTATTTAACTAGGCAAGTCAGTTAAGAACAAATTCTTATTTTCAATGACGGCCTAGGAACAGTGGGTTAACTGCCTGTTCAGGGGCAGAACGACAGATTTGTACTTTGTCAGCTCGGGGGTTTGAACTTGCAACCTTCCGGTTACTAGGTCAACGCTCTAACCACTAGGCTACCCTGCCGCTCACAAACAGTGTCACCAGCAAAGCACCCCCCACCATCACACCTCCTCCTCCATGCTTCACGGTGGGAACCACACATGCGGCGATCATCCATTCACCTACTCTGCATCTCACAAAGACACGGCGGTTGGAACCAAAAATCTCAAATTTGGACTCATCAGACCAAAGGACAGATTTCCACCGGTCTAATGTCCATTGCTCGTGTTTCTTGGCCCAATCAAGTCTCTTCTTATTATTGGTGTCCTTTAATAGTGTTTCTTTGCAGCAATTCGACCATGAAGACCTCATTCACGCAGTCTCCTCTAAACAGTTGATGTTGAGGTGTCTGTTACTTGAACTCAATGAAGCATTTATTTGGTCTGCAATTTCTGAAGATGGAAACTCTAATGAACTTATCCTCTGCAGCAGAGGTAACTCTAGGTCTTCCTTTCCTGTGATGGTCCTCATGTGAGCCAGTTTCATCATAACACTTTGTGGTTTTAGCGACTGCACTTGAAGAAACGTTCAAAATTCTTGAAATGTTCCGGATTGACTGACTTTCATGTCTTAAAGTAATGATGGACTTTTGTTTCTCTTTGCTTCTTTGAGCTGTTCTTGCCATAATATGGACTTGGTATTTTACCAAATCGCTATCTTATGTATACCACCCCTTCAGTACCTTGTCACAAAACAGCTGATTGACTCAAACGCATTAGAAGGAAAGAAATTCCACAAATTAACTTTTAACATGGCACACCTGTTAATTGAGTCTGCAAAGCTGTCATCAAGGCAAAGGGTGGCTACGTTGAAGAATCTCAAATATATATTCTACACTGTAGAAAAAGTACAAATAAAGAAAAACCCTGGAATAAGTAGGTGTGACCAAACTTTTGACTGGTACTGTATATACAGTTAAAGTTGGAAGTTTACATAAACTTAGGTTGGAGACATTAAAACTAATTTTTCCACCACTCCACAAATGTCTTTTTAACAAACTATAATTTTGGCAAGTCGGTTAGGACATCTACTTTGTGCATGACACAAGTCATTTTTCCAACAATTGTTTCCTTGGGAGCAATTTCCGAACGCCTGAAGGTACCACATCTGTACAAACAATAGTACGCAAGCATAAACACCATGGAACCATGCAGCCGTCATAGCGCTCACAAAGGAGACACGTTCTGTCTCCTAGAGATTAATGTACTTTGGTGCAAAAAGTGCAAATCAATCCCAGAACAACAGCAAAGGAACTTGTGAAGATGCTGGTGGAAACAGGTACAAAAGTATCTATATCCACAGTAAACGAGTCCTATATCTACACAACCTGAAAGGCCGCTCAGCAAGGAAGAAGCCACTTCTCCAAAACCACCATAAAAAAGCCAGACTACGGTTTGCAACTTGCACATGGGGACAAAGATCGTACTTTTTGAGAAAAGTCCTCTAGTCTGATGAAACAAGAATAGAACTGTTTGGCCATAATGACCATCATTATGTTTGGAGGAAAAAGGGGGAGGCTTGCAAGCCGAAGAACACCATCCCAACCGTGAAGCACGGGGGTGGCAGCATCATGTTGTGGGGTGCTTTGCTGCAGGAGGGACTGGTGCACTTCACAAAATAGATGGCATCATGAGGAAGGAAAATGATGTGGATATATTGAAGCAACATCTCAAGACATCAGTCAGGAAGTTAAAGCTTGGTCGCAAATGGGTCTTCCAAATGGACAATGACCCCAAGTATACTTCCAAAGTTGTGGCAAAATGGCTTAAGGACAACAAAGTCAAGGTATTGGAGTGGCCATCACAAAGCCCTGACCTTCTCTCTACTATTATTCTGACATTTTACATTCTTAAATTAAAGTGGTGATCCTAACTGACCTAAGACAGGGAATTTTTACTAGGATTAAATGCCAGGAATTGTGAAAACTGAGTTTAAATGTATTTGGATAAGGTGTATGTAAACTCCTGACTTTAATTGTATATATTTATTTTTAAACATTTTAAATAAATTGCTTCACCTTTTCAGCTTTTTTAGGGAAATTTGTTTTGACTTAAATTTGATTTGACTCCAACTCTGATGCACATACTTAAATGCAGAAAATGCAGTATATAATGTTGAACGTTTCAAAAATCATCATACTTTACTTATGTACCACATCGTATTATTCATAAATTATTTATACATATATAGAGAGAGATTTTGAGGGGGGAAACACACTTCTTCCAAAGCTTCTCAAACTCCCGGTCCTCTAAGTTGAGGCCCAACTGTGCAAGACATCTCTTCAGCTCTGGAGCTACAATCAAACTGATCCTCTGTAGGCCTAGCTCTGTGGGACGTGACTCTATGACCTCCAGGAACCTGTGGTGGGGAGAACCACATCATTTACATTTCAGTCAGCTGTAAGCAAATGCTCTTGTCTAGCTATCTTTGGTCTAGCATTCAGCTTAGGAAAGTGAAAACGTTTCTGTGACATTCAGATACATATACAGTGGGGCAAAAAAGTATTTATTCAGCCACCAATTGTGCAAGTTCTCCCACTTAAAAAGATGAGAGATGCCTGTAATTTTCATATTGCAGATATACAGTATGATCTCTATTAAAAAAGACTGCTTCTTTGTTTTCCAAATGTCACTCCAATTAAGTAGTGATATCCAAATATTCAATCATTTTTTAGACTTGCATAGACTTCAATAGGTGGTGACCAAAAAGTTGATTTTTGGAAAATTTGACACTAATACTTTGTAAATGTTAAGGAGATAGATTGGGCGTAAGGCCCTGCGATAGACTAGTGTCCTGTCCAGGGGGTGTACTTGTACATCAAGCTGCCTCAGGCTACATAAACAGATAGTTTCCATTTCCAATGAGCCATTCTGGCTCTCACAAATGCCTAGGCTTGTGCAAGGCTAGTTACTTTTACTTACTTTATAAATGTAGCCTAGTGTCCACAGGGTGGCTGCCAGTGTGACTGACTAACAGACGTTTTCAAAAGATAACAATACTAGGACGCCTGCGGGTGAACGCCTTATGGAAAGCGAGCAAAAAGTCCTGTCAATCAGACACATCAGTAAGGGGTAACAGGATTAAAGAGTTCACAACCATTTGACTCTCCCTCCCTCTCTCTTTCTTTTCTCTCTCTCTCTCTCTCCTTTCTGTGCTTCTCACTCCTCTCTCTTCCTGAGTTTTTCTTTCTCTCCCTCACCCTTTTCTCTTGCTATCATCATTTTATCTGTCCCTCTAACTCCTCTCTATTCCTGAGTTCCATTTCTCTCCACCCTCTTACTTTCTCTCTCCTCCTTTCAGTGGAAAACGTACTCAATTGTCATTCTTCAATATAGGTAAAGATACCTCAAGTAAAGATGACTCAAGTAAAAGTGTGTGAAAGTCACACAGTAAAATACTACTTGTGTAAAAGTCTAAACGTATCTGGTTTTAAATGTACTTAATTAAGTACAGTGGTGGAAAAAGTACTCAATTGTCATACTTGAGTAAAAGTAAAAGGTGAAAGAAAATAAAATTCATTTTATTAAGCAAACCAGACTACACATTTTTCTTGTTTTTTAAATGTAAGGACAGCCAGGGGCACACTCCAAAACTCAGACATAATTTACAAGCACATTATTTCTGCTTAGTGAGTCGGCCAGATCAGAGTCAGTAGGGATGACAACATGTTATATTGATAGGTTTTTAAATTGGACCATATTGCTGTCCTGCCTGAGCATTTGATATGTAACTGGTACTTTCGGGTGTCAGGGAAAATGTATGGGAGCAAAATTACATATATTTGTTTCTAATTTGGTGGAGTAAAAGTAAAAGTAGTCAAAAATATAAATAGTAAAGTAGAGTACACATATTCCCAAAAACGACTTAAGTAGTACTTAGTTAATACTTAGTTACTTTACACGACTGCCTCGTTTTTCATGCTGTTCTTTTTTGGTCACTCTTTCTCTTATATTCCCTCCCTTTCAATCCCCTCCTGCTCTCTTTCCCTCACTCTTCCCTCTTTCTCTCCCTCTCCCACCCACCCCCTGTCTCTCACTCCCCCTCTCCCCTTCTCTTTGCTCCAACTGACTAGGAGTCTCCAGGTCTTCCTAATTGGTCACGGGGATTTCTGAACTGGTGGCTCTCAGGCCTTCTCAGCCTCCGCTGGAATGTGTTTATGTGTGTGTCTGTGTGTTTGTCTGTCTGTCCACCACAGCCGATTTGCCAGTTTGCCCTGACAGGGGAGACACACATACCTCCCCGGTCGAGAGCTGCTGATGACAAACTGTCTCTTGCGCATGCGCCCACACCCACCCACACACACTCACACATATACACACACACACACACCATTTGACACCCCGACAATGGCACCAAAGAGAAGAGGTAAATACTTAAATAATCTCCTTTCCCCTGAGTCCTGTGGTTTTGGGCTCCTCTGTCGATAGAAAGGGAGTATGAATGTGCCCAGTGTTTAAAGCATCCTACCAAGTTTGAACTGAGATTGCTCTAAAGCGGGAGAATTGCGTCAGCATTAACTTAAAACAGAAAGGGCCATTTTGGCTCTGCATTGTTTGAATCTAACTATCCAGGGGGTGAGTTTCCCGAAAGCTTTGTAGCTAACTCACCCTAAGCCTGCCTTTTGTCTAGAGTTATCTTTCCAGGGTTAGTCAATCCCTAGCCTTCTTTGACCAAGAGATTTCAGAACTGATGGTCTAGTAATGTAGTTTTTGGGGTTGTGGTACAAGTATCTGTCACAACCAATATCATGATTTCACTATGTTGGAATTTAGACACTGCATTGTCAAGGCATTTCTAGGCTGGGGGGCGACAGTACTTCAGCTCTCAGGAAGGCAATAGAGATGCTAACTTAACCATCCGCTCTACCTGTCTGACACTTGCAGATCTCAGCCATAACACACACACACTTTCCTTAAAGTCTGAAGTACAACCCCGGCACAACCATAGCATGACTTACAATATTTATACAAAAAAATTGGGGGATAGTTCACCTTTAACATTTCATTTAAATTGTAGCTTCCATCAATGTAATTGTCTGCATAATTTCCAATCCCCATATATATTTTTTGTAAAACAAAATACACATATATATATATATATATCAGTGCATTTGGAAAGTATTCAGAACCCTTGACTTTTTCCACATTTTGTTAAGTTACAACCTTATTCTAAAATTGATTAAATCGTTTTTTCCCCTCATCAATCTACACAGAATACCCCGTAATGACAAAATACAAGATTTTTTAAATGTTTGCAAATGTATAAAATAAAAAAAACTGAAATATGACATTTACATAAGTATTCAGACTGTTTACTCAGTACTTAGTTGAAATACCTTTGGCAGCGATTACAGCCTCAAGTCTTCTTGGGTACGACGCTACAGGCTTGGCACACCTGTATTTGGGGAATTTCTCTCATTCTTCTCTGCAAATCATCTCAAGATCTGTCAGGTTGGATGTGGAGTGTCGCACCAGTTTGAGGTCCTGAGCGCTGTGGAGCAGCATTCATCTTTCCCTCAATCCTGACTAGTCTTCTAGTCCCTGCACTGAAAAACATCCCACAGCATGATGCTGCCACCACCATGCTTCACCGTAGAGATGGTATTGGCCAGGTGATGAGCGGTGCCTGCTTTCCTCTAGATGCTTGGCATTCAGGCCAAAGAGTTCAATCTTGGTTTCATCAGGCCAGAGAATCTTGTTTCTCATGGTCTGAGAGTCCTTTAGGTGCATTTTGGCAAACTCCAAGAGGCCGTCATGTGCCTTTTACTGAGGAGTGGCTTCTGTCGGGCCATTATACTATATATATTATATAAATGCCTGATTGGTGGAGTGATGCAGAGATGGTTGTCCTTCTGGAAGGTTGTCCCTCCTCCACAGAGGAACTCTGGAGCTCTGTCAGAGTGATCATCGGGTTCTTGGTCACCTCCCTGACCACGGCCCTTCTTCCCCAATTGCTCAGTTCGGCCGGAAAGCCAGCTCTAGGAAGAGTCTTGGTGGTTCCAAACTTCTTCCATTTAAGAATGATGGCAGCCACTGTGTTCTTGGGGACCTTCAATGCTGCAGACATTTTTTGGTACCTTTCCCCAGATCTGTGCCTCGACACAATCCTGTCTCGGAGCTCTACGGACAATTCCTTCGACCTCATGGCTTGGTTTCTGCTCTGACATGCCCTGTCAACTGTGAGAACTTATATAGACAGGTGTGTGCCTTTCCAAATCATGTCCAATCTAATGAATTTACCTCAGGTGGACTCCAATCAAGTTGTGGAAACATCTCAAGGATGATCAATGGAAACAGGATGCACCTGAGCTCAATTTCGAGTCTCGTGGCAAAGGGTTTGAATACTTATGTAAATAAAGTTTTTCAGTTTTTTCTTAAAACCTGTTTTCGCTAAGTTATTATGGGCATTGTGTTTAGATTGGTTAGGGAAAAAACACAATTTTAGAATATAAAATGTATTTATACATTTTCCTTTATTATGTTCTCCTAACCCTGCCATCCCTCCCATTAATGGAGTAAACTAATGGACAACAACAGTTAGGCTTCTACTTCCATCTTTTACATACTATATACATTTTACCTTTCTATTCTCATAGCTTCTACAGATTGTAAATTAAAGATCAAATGTTTTGTTAAACGTATTATTATATTGTTGATCGATTGACTATGACTTTTCAAATCCCCCAGCATTGCTTTTTGCAGAGTTAGCGTCAGGTAAATGTTGCAATTCTTCCGCCATTCCTGAACCTGCAACCAAAAACAAGCTACATATGGACAGTACCAAAACAAATATTCTAATGATTCTGTTTCTTCGCAACAAAATCTTCAGAGCTGGGATGGTTGTATCCCCCCATATATATAACATTATATTGGTTGCAAGAATTTTGGATAATCATTTAAATTGGAAAATTCAAAGTTTTGAATCCGGCATCGTTTCACAATACTTAGGGGATGGGTGTCCTCAATCCAGACTTACCTGTTCTGGGCCTGTCCCCGCAATAGGGATAGGGTCTGGGAGGCTGTGACTTTAGCTGGAGAAAGGGGAGGGGCTGTGCTCGGATCCTGGGTGGGGTTAAACCAAGTGGCTGGTCCACCTGCTCCAGACTCTCTTATGGCCTCCCACAGCTCCTCAAAGCTAATGGCTGCCTTCTTCGACAAATGCAGTCTGGAGGATTCAAAAATGTTATGTTTTACTGTATGGGTTAGTCCAGTGATGGAGTTAACTGCAGGGATGAATTGAGATTATTTTAGATTTGATCAAATGTAAGAATTATTCATGGTTTTCTATGAGGAGTTTTGAGTTTTTGAATTTAGTTGAAATTGAATTGACCCCAACCCAGGTTCATTGGTTTTGTTTTTAGATGACTCTATTACACATGGCAAGTTCATTGTAGGCTAGTTCATGTTTTGTTTCAGTGAATCAAACCAAACATTCACACACAGTCAGATTTTAGAAAAGGAGTGTGCTAGACAAAACAAATATATATATATATATATATATATATATATATATATATATATATATATATATATATACAGTACCAGTCAAAAGTTTGGACACACCTACTCATTCAAGTTATTTTTTAAATGTTTACTATTTTCTACATAGAATAATAGTAAAGACATCAAAACTATGAAATAACACATATTGAATCATGTAGTAACCAAAAAAGTGTTAAACAAATCAAAATATATTTGAGATTTGAGATTCTTCAAATTCTTCTTCGCCCTTTGCCTTGATGACAGCCTTGCACACTCTTGGCATTCTGTCAACCAGCTTCATGAGATAGTCACCTGGAATGCATTTAAATTAACAGGTGTGCCTTGTTAACAGTTAATATGTGGAATTTATTCCCTTCTTAATGCATTTGAGCCAATCAGTTGTGTTGTGACAAGGTAGGGGTGGTATACAGAAGATAGACCTAATTGGTAAAAGACCAAGTCCAAATTATGTCAAGAACAGTTAAAATAAGCAAAGAGAAACGACAATCCATCATTACTTTGAGACATGAAGGTCAGTCAATCCGGAACATTTCAAGAACTTTGAAAGTTTCTTCAAGTGCAGTCGCAAAAACCATAAACCACAGGAAAGGAAGACCTAGAGTTACTTCTGCTGCAGAGGACAAGTTCATTCGAGTTGCCAGCTTCAGAAATTGCAGAACAAATAAATGCAATTTAAAATAAATGCCCTATTTGGTAAAAGACCAAGTCCATATTATGGCAAGAACAGATAATTGTATATGTTTTGATTTGTTAAACACTTCTTTGGTTACTACATGTTTCCATATGTGTTATTTCATAGTTATGATGTCTTCACTATTATTCTACCATGTAGAAAATAATCAAAATAAAGAAAAACACTTGAATGAGTAGGTGTGTTCAAACTTTTGACTGGTACTACCAGATAGGTACAGTGAAATGTGTCGTTTCAAACGGTCAGCCATAGTAGGAGTTTATTCTTTCTTTCTGTAAGGGAGCAAATTAGTGTTAAGTGCCTTTCTAAAGGGCACATCAACAGATTTCCCACCGTGTCAGTTTGTGTATTCGAACCAGCGACCTTTCAGTTACTGCCCCAACACTCTACCCGCTAGGCTACCTGCCGCCCTAAAGAGTTAAGACTTCTATTATGTTTTTTCTTTATACTGTCAACCTCGCTGACTCCTTTACCCAGCACTTTGCAACAAATGCATTTGAATGCACTATACTACTAAAATGTGATATTTATAAAAATTGGTTGATGTACTAACCGGAGCAGCAACTGGCTGTACTGCTGCAGTGTGATGAATCGGCCCAGAAACTTGGTGAGGATCATCAGCAACACATCTCTGTGAGCATAGACAAGAGAGAGGGGAGGGATCAATAAACCATATAGGATAAAGGACATCCTGTAGCTGTGTTTTTATAGGTGTTAATGTATAGGGAGAAGATCTTGTGTAGGTAATATCATTTTTTTTAAGTGTGTGTGTGTGTGTGTGTGTGTGTGTGTGTGTGTGTGTGTGTGTGTGTGTGTGTGTGTGTGTGTGTGTGTGTGTGTGTGTGTGTGTGTGTATGTGTGTGTGTGTATGTGTGTGTGTGTGTGTGTGTGTGTGTGTGTACGCGTGCGTGCGTGCTCGTGTTAGTCAAAGCTTAACCTGTTGGCCAGTGCTTTTCCCTCCGGATGGTTGTTCTTGAACATTCGTTGAAGGTTCAAGTGTCCTAACAACTGAATGTTCTGCCTTAGCTCGTGCTCAAGCTGGAGGTAGAACACAAAGATATCAATGCAGTGACTATAGCTCACTCAGTCTATTCAGTGCATTCATTTGTTAATTAATTTGGTCAGTTGTTCATTCATTTTGTTAGTTCATTCAATACACCAATCAACCATCAGAACATGAAACATTTCATCAAAATTCATTTTGACAGCTTTGACCATGTCAAAACAATAATGACTCAACATCTCACATCCAACAAAACAGAGGAAGCTAAGTGACATCCACTAGGAACTATGCTGATGTCATAGGTAGGCTAGCCCTTCCTGCTGGTAGGTTAGGACTTTGACTGACGTTCATCGTCTCTATTATTAGGGGACTTCTTCTGATCTAAGGAAGAGCAAGGGAGGGGGTTTGGGTATTAAGATAACTGTTGTGGATCCCTTTTGACAGGCAGTATCCCCGACTGTCTGTGCATTTTTATGTTTGCCTTGGTGTGTGTGTGTGCGCGCACTTGCATGCCTGCGTGGGCGCATTTGTGCTTAGTCTTCACTATTATTCTACAATGTAGAAAATAGTAAAAATAAAGAAAAACAATTGGTTCTAGACAGGGCTAAACCTGGTCAGCTATTCCCGTCTGACATCTGCAGATTTCAGCCACAACACACTCACACTCAAAATGCTAATCTCTACCTCTCTACCTCTTAACCATTCTTGACCAATGGGGATGAGGTTCTCTGGGTACCTATGGGTTTTCCCTCAGCATGGTTCAAGGACCCCACTGAACCCCCTTTCGTTACTCCGGACCCCAACTCCACATCATATCTGTGTCTGTTATTTAAACTAAGAACGAGACTGACTTTGATGTGGAAGGAGAGCAACACTGTCTGACTTCCTGCACAATCCTGCTGTTGTCGAGCTCATAGCTAAGAAGCTGTCTGTGGTCTTGGAATATATAATATGGATCAAATGGTCAGACTTAGACCTAAATCAAGAATTCCATTGAGTGTTGAACAGGAATAAGCACCCTTGAAAAATGGAGAGAAGTTGAATAGGAGATGTCAGATGGAGTGAAATGTAGTGAAAAGAGGGAAAAAGAGACCAAAAACGGATGAAAGGAGAGAGGCGGAAAGAGGGAGGGACAGTACCTGGTCCACTTGGATCCTGAGCTGGGCCTCAGGGCAGGAGGCTGCGGTAGTAGTTCTGGTAAGGATACTGGTTCTGCTGGTATTGGTTTGGCTGATGGTACTGGTTTGACTGGTGATGCTGGTTTTAATGGTACTGGTTAGGCTGGTGACTCGGCTCCCCCTGCTCTCTGGTGCCACCCGCTGACCTATCCAAAGCACAACCACATTCACAGCATACCAGGATCATGACCACTCCTGATAAGTGCAAACTCTGTTTAATTGCATTGCAGTTCACCAGTCCTAATTTTAACACATTAATTGTAATTATTTCTGGGTATCGGCATTCTCCAGTTTAGTGCACACAGTCACAAAGTCATTGTGGATTGCATTTAGGCTAGTCGATCTGATGGGATAGGTGTAAAAAATCTGCCATTTTGAAGTCAGTTCAGGAAGTAATTTGAATTTATGAATATATTCTACTTTTCCTTTCAGTTTATTGAGAAGTTATTAAAAATAGTTGCCCTTTCTTCCTATTATTGAATTGGAACTTTATCCCAACCCTGCAATCAAGCAGTTCATGGAATTTGTAATAACACTAGACATTGAGTTCTACATTACATTTGCCATATTCGAAGAGACTAGACCTAGTAGTCTATCATATCTAGTGGTGTAAAAAGTACTTAAGTAAAAATACTTTAAAGCACTACTTAAGTTGTTTTTTGGGGTATCTGTACTTTACTTAGCTATTTAGATTTTTGCCAACTTTTACTTTTACTTCACTACATTCCTAAATAAAATCATGTACTTTTTACTCCATACATTTTCCCTGACCCCCAAAAGTACATACATTTTGACAGGAAAATGGTCCAATACCCAAACTTATCAAGAGAACATCTCTGGTCATCCCTACTGCCTCTGATCTGGCAGTTTGTAAATTATGTCTGAGTGTTGGGTGTGTCCCTGGCTATCAGTAAATATATATAATTGTGCCATCTGGTTTGCTTAATATAAGGAATTTGAAATGGTTAATAATTGTACTTGTACTTTTGATGCTTATGTACATTTCATCAAATCAATTTACTTTTGATACTTAAGTTTGTTTAAAACCAAATACTTTTAGACTTTTACTCAAGTTGTATTTTACTGGGTGACTTTCACTTTTACTTTAGTTATTTTCTATTAAGGTATCTTTACTTTTACTCAAGTATGAAAACGGAGTACTTTTTCCACCATATCCACTTTTTTTTTTAAAATAAATTCCTCCCAATATAATCAACAATTACCAACTCCAATAGCAGAAGCATCTGGCCAAACGTCGCACATTTTTTTGTAGAAGGGCGCCACCACATGGAGTTTTGGACCAGAGAAACTGTTCTGGTGCTGCTTATGGTACTGAAAGGAATTCGTGTGTATGTGTGTGTGTGTGTGAGAGAGAGAGAGAGAGAGAGAGAGAGAGAGAGAGAGACTATTCAACTTTGTTGCGCAGTATTTCTCCATCCTATTATTCGTTTAGCTAGAGATCACGTTGCAATAGGCTACTCACCAAAGATGGGCAGCCGTGGTTTAACCGGATCAAGGGCTACTGAGACTTCGACTCCTTCGGGGATTGGCTGCGAGACCAGGGTGAAACTTCTCTGCTTCGGCGGAGCCTTGTCATAAGGATAACCTGTGGCCCTTCTTGTGTTTTGACCTCGGAAAACAAAGTCGAGGTCCCCATCCCGCAACAGCGGCGGTACAACTTCGTCACTCCCAGCGTAATCTCTGGAGTAGCCTCTGAGAGAGAGGGTTTCTGGGTCTATGAGTCTTGATAACGGGTGCTGAATGACTGGTAGTCGAAGAGAAGCAACCGAGGACAGTCTAGACATTGTATCTGTCATACTCCAGGATAAAAACGGTCGCAAACGTCACATGGTGATGATAGCATAAAATAGTCCTATTGAACTATATTCGTTATTAATGCTTCCTCGATAGCTTATGCTACTCTATGCTGAAGTTCCTTCACTGCGTACGACGGCAAAGGTTAACTTTTTGTGCCTCGTCTCCAACTCGAGTTGGTTTTGCAGAATAGGCTATAGGTGCGCGGTTGCTACAGACAACAGAAAGCACTCCAGCCCTCTCCACCAAAGTGTATTTATTGCGGTGGTAAATGGTGGGGTGGAGTTGTCAACTCAAAGAACAATGGTGTTGTTCTTGGCTTTATGTGGTATTTTTATGTGTGCAACTTGACAAATTGATAGCCTCACAGCTGAAATACCCCACTGCGCAAAAACTGGTTGAATCAACGTTGTTTACATGTCATTTCTACAAAAAAATGCAATGTGATGAAGTTGAATCAACGTGGAAAACTGGTTGGATTTCCAAAAAGTCATCAATGTAAGGTTTTTATTTGTAACTTTTTAAACAACACATTTTCCGAACTGTGGGAAATGTATCCTACATGCAACCTTAATTATACTTGTTTTAAAGTAGGCCTATAGCATTCGTCCCATTTAAAGTTATTTGAGTGGGTTTCAATAGCCTATTATATTTATTGCTGCCTGTCAAAATGCAATGCACTGATCGCAGTTGCTATGCAGCCTGCAAACAACTGCTAAAATTGATGTGCAGCAAAACCAGGGAAATGTGAGAGCATTACTCGCATTACTCATTGCATAACTGTAGTCATATAGTGATAATAAATCCCACCATCCATTTGCGTAATTTGCGCAGTTAGCCTATTGCAATGTGCGGGCACGTGCGCGTAGGATTTGGTCCCATTCCAACAGGGCACAAGTCAAGCTCCTATGCACGTCGAGCACGGAGCGACGCATTTGTCGGCTAATTATCGGTAGACATTGACGCCCCCTGCGCGCACACATGACCTATTCGTGCAGGATCTCTTGATCTCCACGCTGCAGCTATAGGTCTCATGGAAATGCTGACACGAGGAGCATGTATAGGCTATTAACGTTGTGCTTGGAATTTGAAATAAGGTGGGCTTCTATAACCACACAGACTCATTAGCTTATTAGTTATCAATAGGATTCTGCTGGCATTCACCTACATTATTATTTGTCACAGGTGAAAGGGCAAAGCAATGGTTTTGGGGCAGATAGTTTATAATTAACTCGGTAATCAGGGTTGTAAGAATAGGAAAACTCTATAGTAAAATAGTAGGCTATATTCTTCCCACACAGTACAGACTATAGACAGCAAGTAGGCTATAACTTAATATGTGTGTACGTTAACATCTCTTTGATTCAAAACATTAGTATTTTAGGTACATTATTGATGCATTATTGTTGTGCAAACAGAATTATTGTGTTTTGCCATCCAGAAATACCAATAAAATAGAGCTTGATTGAATTCGAATGTTACTGTCTCAGCAACCAAGTGGAGAGTGAATGGTGTGGGCGCACGCGGGTCTATGGCAGCAACTCCAGGTCCTTTTGTACATTTAATTACAGGGCTTATGTTTTGTTGACATAGGTTACTATTGTGTTGGTTAAGTCACAAGCTACATAATGTTCTGCAAGAGACTATATTCGGTTGTATCCAAGCAACGATCAAACATGCTTTCCTGTGTGTGAGAAATGCAAGAATATGAGTCTGTTTTCAAAGCTGGAACAACAGGTTAGAAATGGTCAAAACGACGAAGCTACTGTAACATGTTTGGCTGAAGGTTTTGGCCTAATGCATACAAAACGGAGGAATACTTTCGTTCCAGGGGTGAAAGCTTGTCCTAAATAGCCAACGTTGTTAGCAGGAACAGGCCTGAAGATATGAAAAATACAATTCCATTGACAATTAATGATAATTACAAAGAAGGCCATAATCAGCACATATGACCTACTTCTGCGCTGTAGGTCACATTGACATTCTGTTAAATGGAGACGCGCGCGCTTCCGGCTCTTCAAAACGCATCATAGGCTACAGGTCAGGCTATGAAGCAAATCCTCACCACACCATTAATAACATCACAATGTTTAAAAGTTGGCAAGCTAAGTTAAAGTCTTCAAAGTCGCATGCATACCAGCAACAATGTCACCCTCTCGCCCTCGCTGTTAATGTGTGAATTTTGATGGCCTAATTGCCAGGCCTAACCTCTTAAATCACATTTATCAGAACAATAAGACCTATATTGAATTATGAAGATACATTAAAAAGCTAAACTAAGCTAGCCTACCCATGTGTTAATTGCACACTGTATCATGGTGCCCACCCTAAACTGCGATAAACCTTGGGCCTAAAGAATAAATAGTGCATAAATAATGATAAATAGCTGTGATGTTATTAAATAGCAGAATAAGAATTATTGTCTAACACCACTGCATAACTGGAAAATGACTTGAATTTGCCCTTTAAAAGTCCCGAAGTGTTCTATTACACTTTATTTAATAGACATGGCTAAGATTCGAACCTTCACCTCGGATATTTATTTAGCCTCGCCAATCTGTTCGACCGTCTGCATATCCATCACCCCCAAATTCTCGCGATATATAGCCCAGATATATTATGCGGGATGGGGGCGCTTCGTCCACTTGGAGGGGCGTTGGGTTTCTTTGAGGGTGTCTTGGTGAGGACTGTCTGGAACTTTTACGGTCTGACCTCTACTCCACGAGGAGGAAATTGAAAACATGTCGGACGCGGTGGTTAGCTTCATTAAGGACTTTTTGGCTGGTGGCATTGCTGCTGCCATCTCCAAGACAGCTGTTGCTCCAATTGAGAGAGTAAAGTTGTTGCTCCAGGTAAGACTGAGTGAGAATAATTGTTTTCCAGTCTCTGTCATAAAGTTAATATATTATTGGTTATCCATTGAGTAAGATTGTAATACAATTAGATTCATTTGGCAAATGGTTTTCATTCAAAAGACATGCGAAAAGCGCACTGGAGACGTTTCTTACGCACATGACTTGTCGCTGTCCAAGGTGGTATTGAGTTTTCTAATTTGATTCGATAGGACTCAGGATTTGGCCTTTCGTTCAGAACAGAAACCGAATCATATGAATTTCAGGTCATAAAAGAAAATGACTATTTTGAATAACATAAAGTTAATTTATTTGATGCGTTCTTATATTTTAATGTTGATTTCAAGTACACGTAATGCCATGTTTCGATTAATAGGATGATAATTAATTATTCCAAAATGTCGATAATCGTTTGGATATAAGAGCGGCGATATTTGGTTTAGGCCTAGGCTACAGCTAAATTTATCCAGACGCATGCAACCCAATACACTCAGACTGTGCTCAAGTGACATGAAGCAATGGCCAGTATACAACAGCGCTGAGAATAGCTCATTATAACAAAAATTGCACACATGCATTCCTACAAACCCGTGAGTATCATTGAATTCAAGTGAATTAGGAATTTTCCCAACAACAAACTCAATATTGTTACGCTCTTGCTATAAGCATTACCACCCTGCATACCACTGCTGGCTACCACTGCTTCTGAAGCTAAGCAGGGTTGGTCCTGGTCAGTTCCTGGATGGGAGACCAGATGCTGCTGGAAGTGGTGTTGGAGTGCCAGTAGGAGGCACTCTTTCCTCTGGTCTAAAAAAAATATCCCAATGCCCCAGGGCATGTGTAGGGTGCCTTCTTTCGGATGGGACGTTAAACGGGTGTCCTGACTTTCTGAGGTCATTAAAGATCCCATGGCACTTATCGTAAGAGTAGTGGTGTTAACCCCGGTGTCCTGGCTAAATTCCCAATCTGGCCCTCAAACCATCACGGTCACCTAATAATCCCCAGTTTACAATTGGTTCATTCATCCCCCTCCTCTCCCCTGTAACTATTCCCCAGGTCGTTGCTGCAAATGAGAACTTGTTCTCAGTCAACTTACCTGGTAAAATAATGGATAAATAAATAAAAATAAATAAAAAAGATCAACTTCAGTTGCGTAATACAAAGTAGGCCTAAAGTACAATGATAAAATCCGACATGTTGCTGTTTTTTTGCATACTGAATTGAGGCTAAATTGAAAAATTAATTGTCTTCTGTTGTTCTGCTCTCCAGGTCCAACATGCCAGCCAACAAATCACAAAGGAAATGCAGTACAAAGGGATCATGGACTGCGTCAGGAGGATTCCCAAAGAGCAAGGCTTTATCTCCTTCTGGAGAGGCAACCTGGCCAATGTGATTCGTTACTTCCCCACCCAAGCCCTCAACTTCGCTTTCAAGGACAAGTACAAGAAGATCTTCCTTGGAGGAGTGGACCAGAAGACACAGTTCTGGCGTTGGTTCGCCGGGAACCTGGCATCCGGTGGCGCGGCCGGTGCCACCTCTCTTTGTTTCGTTTACCCACTTGACTTCGCCAGAACCAGGCTCGCGGCCGACATCGGAAAAAGTGGAGCTGAGAGAGAGTTCAGCGGTCTTGGCAGCTGTCTCAGCAAAATCTACAAAACCGACGGTATCAAGGGCCTGTACCAGGGATTCAACGTGTCTGTCCAGGGCATCATCATCTACAGAGCTGCTTACTTCGGAGTCTATGACACAGCCAAGGGTGAGGAGCATGAGCTAAAGTAAAATCATACATTTAAGTAGCTGTTTGCAATTGGACGTTGTTTAAAGTATTGTATTTTACAAAAAATAGGCACAGAATCCCAATTATGTTGCTCTGCGTCATCGTCTAGGTATGCTGCCCGACCCCAAGAACACGCACATCTTCGTCAGCTGGATGATTGCCCAGAGCGTCACCGCAGCCGCCGGTATTATTTCATACCCCTTTGACACCGTCAGACGTCGTATGATGATGCAGTCAGGACGCAAATCAGGTGAGCTAGTTGTAGCCTACTCGTTGAATCATATCAATGAATGACCGTCATAGTAAATAAGAATATGTTCTTAACTGACTTGCCTAGTAAAATAAAGGTTACGGCACATTACGCATGGCAATTGTCATTGAATTGCCTACAGTAGGCCTATATTTCACATTTTAATGATCAATGTGTCGATTTCAATAGCGGACATCATGTACACTGGCACAATCGACTGCTGGAAGAAGATCGCCAAGAACGAGGGAGGCAAAGCCTTCTTCAAGGGAGCCTGGTCCAACGTGATCCGAGGCATGGGCGGCGCCTTCGTCTTGGTGCTCTACGACGAGATCAAGAAGTACACATAAACATTCACAACTCCATAGGAAACCCTTCACCACATGTCTTAATTGGATCATATAATGATAACAGCTTGGGTGAATTATCGGGGGTATATGTGTATTCTATTGAGCCAGCCCAGGAGTTGGTTGCTAGTTATCCTTCTCGCCAGTGTATTTGGTCATGTGAGGAACGCACCAACTCTGAAAGCTGTATATATCTTACCCAAGATGTACAGAAAAACGCACATCCAGGCCTGCCAGTTGACTGTCAAATTGGTCCAGAAAAGGGATTTTTCCATTTAATTACATGCCTACTGCAAACAAAGATTCATCCACTCTCCTCAGTTCTTTCTTTCTCTCATAGTAAGTCAAATGAATGTACTCTTCACAGCAGCTGCTGTCTTCCAAGGGCCTTATGTTCCTGTGTTGTGTCATATCTCATGTCCCACAATAAACATTATTTTAATAAGAATAAAGATGAAAATACCTACTAAGCCCTCTGCTTTGGTGCATTCCTTTGTCATTCATATTTCATATATGTTTTATTGAAATATTGTATACAATATATAACATAATATACAGTATAACATAATATATCAAAACATTTAGGCAAGGGTTACTAGTTCCAGGCTCTGACTTGGTCTATTATAGGGTTAGAAATATCATCCATCCCATTTTCTTGGGCTGGCTATAGAGATCATTCTATTGGGAGCCAGCCTAGATGGGAATCATATAGCCCAGTGCCTCATCAGCTGCCATGCTTCATAGTATTTGTTATGTACATAACAGATACAAATCTAATATTACTCCAATTTTTTCAAACATCAGGTTTTACTAGGCTATACATACACATTACTATAAATGACATACAAAAATACAAAAAAGGCCAACAAACTTGATGTTTGCAATCCCACTACCAACATACAAATGTGTTACTTTTCCTGTGCCAACCCTCAAAAAACAATTTATTTGAGTAAGCTTATAGTACTAATTAATTACAACTACTGGTTAATATTTTCCTTGTTTTTTTCTCTGTTGATGACTTATAGTGCTGGGTCAGGTCTTCTGACCATGACACAGCCAATCACTGGTCTATTTCCCCTGCCGCTGTTGTAGCCATCGTGTGTGTGCGTGTGACATTATGTCATTGTGGGTGATAATTATTCATGTCCACAACATGCCAGATTTGCTGCCCGTTAAGTGTGTCTGCATTGGCAGTCTTTGTTGCCATGTGGATGGTATGCAGCTAACTGGCCTACAAAAGACAGCTGCCACAAGTGTAAAAGTCCTGTGGACATTGTTTGAGCTCATTTGACCACGGACAGACATGATTGGTGCGCGCAACAAGCAGCTTTATTGGAAAACGTCAAGAAATTTGCACAGGATCACAATAAAAATATATATATATATGACTAATTCTCCCATAATATTCTAAAAAAAAGCTTTACCAGACCACAAAGATATATCTCTCTCATTATTCATGATAATGTAAGAACAATTACAGAAAAGTTCCACTTGAAAATATTTCACAAGAGTGCAAATACAGCACGGAATACTTAGTGCTTACTCTATTCACTAAGCATATTGATAAGCACCACCTGCTAAGCTGACAAAGGAATGTTTTTTTATTTATTTTTTATAGTTGAACCATAGCCAGGCTATATCTTCCATTACAACAGAAGCACAGTTCACAATACTTTATAGCAGCTAGCCGTAGGTCCTGGGAAGCAATAGTGAAGCAGTTTTATGAGAATTGTTGTATAACGGCAACACTATCATTCTTACATCATATAGGACTGGTTTTCCGGACCCAAATGAAGCCTACTACTCCTGGACTAAAAAGTATGCTCCAAGGAAGTTATTTTAGGCTTAGTCTAAATCTGGGAAACAGACAATCAGTGTCAGATCCCTTTATTTATTAGAATTGAGGGCTAAAACAGAATCACTGGACAAGTGCATGATCAGAGCACAATAGAGATTTAGTTTGGACAAAGTGTGACCAATTTCTGGCTTCGCACATCTCTGACACAGATCCTTCATTGTGTGGGACACTCCTAACAACCTCAACTTAACCATCTGGGGGAAGAATGTCAAACTGACCTTGGATCAATGTTTAGGGGCAACTATTGACTTATTAGGTAAGGACTTGGAAGGGGTGGGGGAGTTGGGGAATGGGGTTCCTCCCTGAGCACAGCTCTCAGGACCATGCTGCTCGGGACGCTGCCGTACTGGCGTGCCTGGGTAGGGGTGTGGAGGTGGTAGCGATGGCAGATGATGCCCTGGCACTATGGTGGTTGCAGTTGGTACTGCCAGGCCTGGGGCTCTTTCCTGAAGAAAAAACAACAAGACAACAGGGGTCAATAGTCCTACTGATTTACATACTATTGCTACTACATTAATTATATGCTAGTATTACTATACTACACATATGATGAAACAACAAGACAACATGCGTCAATAGTCCTACTGATTTACATACTATTGCTACTACATTAATTACATACTAGTATTACTATACTACACATATGATGTACTACCTTCTCCCAAATTTAACTCCCTCAATGTAAAAATATATGGGCTATGTACATTCGAGTACAACAGTACATCACATTTGACGTTTGTGGGGTGTGAAAAAGGGAAACAAAAAAACAGCTGTGAGCATTTGTTATAATTTTGTGCATTTTAAACACAGATAGATCACTCAAAAACTATATTTTAATATTTGTTCATAAGAAAAATGGTGCATGTCAGCAGCCACTTTCAGTACAGTATGCAGTACGGCCACAGAAAGGGGATGCCGCCGGGCAATTTGAGGCATTATCAAGTGCTTGTCAAATTGTGAAAGAGAGAGACTGATAAAGTGTGTACAGCCTGCACAAAAAACTAAGCAGAGCTCATGCCTTTCATGCAACTTTTTTCAAATCATCATTAGAGTCGCATCATGTAGCCTTAGAAAGTATTAAAAATCAAAACATATAGCTCAACTAAAGTTACATAAATAACTCTAAATTAAGCATATAGGAGTAACTGTTTCTTTGTTAACCGCTCACCACAGATTTCCATATGTGCGCATTCATTCAAATTGTTTGGAAAAAATATATTTTATTTTATTCAATTGTATTCTTCATACTATAAAATAATTCCATGGAATTCTAAGCAAATGTTGTCTGCTAAATGAACTAGTGTAGCCCACAGCCATATGGCATAGCCAGATCAGTACCATACATAAGGACAACTCAGAGTATGCTATTCTGTTCTTCTGAAATAACTATATTTTCTTCATATCATGTTTCTTTAGACCTGTCTAAAATAAATAATGGATTTATTGTGATAGTGTAGGCTATATTACATGGATTTATTAGACTTTATAAAATGTAGATGCTCCAAAGGTCTGCATCAGTGGCTTGTAGGCTTATGTGTTGAAGCCAGAAGATGCTACATGTGTTTATGTTAATTAATGGTCAATTACCGTGAGACCGGCAGTTATTTGTTTGACAATCACCGTGAGCAGCCCTATGCGTGAGCAGCCCTATGCGTGAGCAGATAATTTATCAAAATACAAGTAATCTGAACACAAGTGTGACACGTGTGCATACAGTAGGGAGTAATATGTATGTTTTAGTCTTCACATTTCACAACTTATTTCAGCATATTGATTATGAATTTGGACATTTAAAACCGGTGACACTCGGCTACAGTATATAGTATATATAAAAAATACAGGAAGCAGCAACAATATCATTTCCAACTTATGTTTTAGGAATATACATTTTAATATTATTTCTCATCATGATTCTACTTGATCATGTAAAAACTAGTGAATGCTATGATTTATTTTTGATATCATGAAAATTTGTTTGCCCTGGCTACAGTGGAAGTGCTCAGTGCTTATGATCTCGAAAACATTACATGCTAAAAAAAAAGGGATTATATTAACAGTGGACTAATGGAAAAAATACCAAAATATGTTTTGAGTAAAGTGATCCTTCAAAAGAAGAAAAATAAAAGATGCCAATTCAGTCTCTCTTAATGAATGACAGAAATAAGTAATGTCTTTGGGCTATTGAGAGCTATTGAGCATCAGTTCTTCAGAGAGTTGACCTGGTGACGTTCTGCTGGAGGACCGCTCCATCTTGGAGGGCGATCTGTCCATGGCAGAGAGCGATGTGGCGATGCCCAGGTACCCGGCCTGGCGCTGGTAGTCTGCCAGCTGCTCTGCCCTCTTCATGCCCCGGGTAGGCCTCACTGACTCTAGCCTCCGCAGGAAAGCCTGGTGAGAAATGGTGGTAACAATTTCCATGAAGGTACCTGTATAATGTCTTCCTAAGACATTCATAACCTATACATATCACATTCAAATGCAGTGCAAACAGCAATTGCAAGACATAACTACAATATTAACTTGCGGTCGTTGTCATAAGGTGACGTATGCAGATATGAAATGGCTATTAACTGCTCTATTAATACGGTGAGGGTTATGAAGCCATTAGGTGCCCATCAACATTTTCAAACACTGGCAGAGCATAAAACACTATTTTACATTCCTTTTCCAGATTGGACCTGAAAATCATAATATAATTGTGTGTCTAGCAATGGATACCTTTAGGTACTGCAAAGAATTCAACACCATTGGTAACTATCTGGTACCGAATGGTATACAGTCATGGCCAAAAGTTTTAGGAATGACAAAAATATTAATTTCCACAAAGCTTGCTGCTTCAGTGTCTTTAGATATTTTGTCAGATGTTACTATGGAACACTGAAGTATAATTGCAAGCATTTCATAACGGTGTCAAAAGCTTTTATTAACAATTACATGAAGTTGATGCAGAGTCAATATTTGCAGTTTTGACCCTTCTTTTTCAAGACCTCTGCAATCCACCCTGGCATGCTGTCAATTAACTTCTGGGCCACATCCTGACTGATGGCAGCCCATTCTTGCATAATCAATGCTTGGAGTTTGTCAGAATTTGTGGGTTATTGTTTGTCCACCCACCTCTTGAGGATTGACCACAAGTTCTTAATGGGATTAAGGTCTTTGGAGTTTCCTGGCCATAGACCCAAAATATCGATGTTTTGTTCCCCGAGCCACTTAGTTATCACTTTTGCCTTATGGCAAGGTGCTCCACCATGCTGGAAAAGGCATTGTTCGTCACCAAACTGTTCCTGGATGGTTGGGAAAAGTTGCTCTCTGAGGATGTGTTGGTACCATTCTTAATTCATGGCTGTGTTCTTAGGCAAAATTGTGAGTGAGCCCACTCCATTTGCTAAGAAGCAACCCCACACATGAATGGTCTCAGGATGATTTACTGTTGGCATGACACAGGACAGATGGTAGCGCTCACCTTGTCTTCTCCAGACAAGCTTTTTTCCGGATGCCCCAAACAATCGGAAAGGGGATTCATCAGAGAAAATTACTTTACCCCAGTCCTCAGCAGTTCAATCCCTGCACCTTTTGCAGAATATCATTCTTTCCCTGATGCTTTTCCTGGAGAGAAGTGGCTTCTTTGCTGCCCTTATTGACACCGGGCCATCCTCCAAAAGTCTTCGCCTCACTGTGCGTGCAGATGCACTCACACCTGCCTGCTGCCATTCCTGAGCAAGCTCTGTACTGGTGGTGCCCCGATCCCGCAGCTGAATCAACTTTAGGAGACGGTCCTGGCGCTAGCTGGACTTTCTTGGGCGCTCTGAAGCCTTCTTCACAACAATTGAACCTCTCTCCTTGAAGTTCTTGATGATCCGATAAATGGTTGATTTAGGTGCAATCTTACTGGCAGCAATATCCTTGCCGGTGAAGCCCTTTCTGTGCAAAGCAATGATGACGGCACGTGTTTCCTTGCAGGTAACCATGTTTAACAGAGAAAGAACAATGATTCCAAGCACCACCCTCCTTTTGGAGCTTCCAGTCTGTTATTTGAACTCAATCATCATGACAGAGTGATCTCCAGCCTTGTCCTCGTCAACACTCACACCTGTGTTAACGAGAGAATCACTGACATTATGTCAGCTGGTACTTTTGTGGCAGGGCTGAAATGCAGTGGAAATGTTTTTGGGGGATTCAGTTCATTTGCATGGCAAAGAGGGACTTTGCAATTAATTGCAATTCATCTGATCACTCTTCATAACATTCTGGAGTATATGCAAATTGCCATCATACAAACTGAGGCAGCAGACTTTGTGAAAATGAATATTTGTGTCATTCTCAACTTTTGGCCACGACTGTACAGTATAAGCTAATAGTGTTTCAAAAGGTAAATATTGTGTAATTGTGCACTACAGACCACTTTGTCTATTTTGATTATGCCAGCCCAGTGTCATTGATAGAGTAGGCAGCTGCAGGCATGCTGCACACACGTAATATTATTAGCACACTTCAGTTAAACAAAATGGATCTGTCAACAGTGTCAAAAGGAACAAGCCTTACAAATGCAGTGGACATGAGCCATTACCATTATAAACTCAGCAAAAAAATAAACCCTCCGATACAACAGGTCCCAGACGTGCTCAATGGGATTGAGATCCGGGCTCTTCGCTGGTCATGGCAGAACACTGACATTCCTGTCAGGCAGGAAATCACACACAGAACAAGCAGTATGGCTGGTGGCATTGTCATGCTGGAGGGTCATGTCAGGATGAGCCTGCGGGAAGGGTACCACATGAGGGAGGAGGATGTCTTCCCTGTAACGCACAGCGTTGAGATTGCCTGTAATGACAACAAGCTCAGTCCAATGATGCTGTGACCCACCGCCCCAGACGATGACGGGCCCTCCACCTCCAAATCGATCCCGCTCCAGAGGCCACAATGTAACGCTCATTTCTTCGACGATAAACGCGAATCTGACCATCACCCCTGGTGAGACAAAACCGTGACTCGTCAGTGAAGAGCACTTTTTGCCAGTCCTGTCTGGTCCAGAGATGGTGGGTTTGTGCCCATAGGCAACATTGTTGCCGGTGATGTCTGGTGCGAACATGCCTTACAACAGGCCGACAAGCCCTCAGTCCAGCCCCTCTCAGCCTATTGTGGACACTGATGGTGGGATTGTGCGTTCCTGGTGTAACTCGGGTAGTTGTTGTTGCCATCCTGTACCTGACCCACAGGTGTGATGTTCGGATGTACCGATCCTGTGCAGGTGCTGTTACATGTGGTCTGCCACTGCGAGGATGATCAGCTGTCAGTCCTGTCTCCCTGTAGCGCTGTCTTAGGCGTCTCACAGTACAGACATTGCAATTTATTGCCCTGGCCACATCTGCAGTCCTCATGCCTCCTTGCAGCATGCCTAGATGAGCAGGGACCCTGGCCATCTTTCTTTTGGTGTTTTTCAGAGTCAGTAGAAAGGCCTTTTTAGTGTCCTAAGTTTTCATAACTGTGACCTTAATTGCCTACCATCTGTCAGCTGATCGTGTCTTAATGATCGTTCCACAGGTGCATGTTCATGAATTGGCTGTAGAAATATAACCACTCTCAAATTCAAAAGACAGAGTTAAGGATGAAAGGACTGACCATCCATGATACAAAAATTACAGTTTTAAACATGTTTAAAAAAACTGCAAAACAGTGTTTGTTAACATTTACTTGGTTTACAAACACTGGAGTAAAACAAGCTTATATTTTGGGTTTGTTTATGAATTGTTTTGTACCCCTTTTTCTCCCCAATTGGTAGTTAAGTCCCGTACGGACTCGGGAGAGGCGAAGGTCGAGAGCTGTGCGTCCTCCGAAACACAACCCATCCAAGCTGCTTCTTGACATAACACCCGCTTAACCCGGAAGCCAGCTGCACCAAAGTGTTGGAGGAAACACTGTACACCTGGCGACCGTGTCAACATGCATTGCACCCGGCCCTCCACAGGAGTTGCTAGTGTGCTATGGGGCAAGAACATCCCTGCCGGCCAAACCCTCCCCTAACCCGGACGACGCTGGGCCAATTGCGCACCGCCCCACGGGTCTCCAGGTCGCGGCCGACTGTGACCGAGCCTGGACTCGAACCAATCTAGTGGCCTTAGACCACTGCACCACTCGGGAGGCCCATATTTAGGGTTCTGATGGGGTATGAAAGTTGAACTAAGCTCATGAGGCATATATAAGTCATATTCTTCAAGAATCAATGGGTATATACAGTGCCTTGGGTAAGTATTCAGACCCCTTGACTTTTTCCACAATTTGTTACGTTACAGCCTTTTCCTAAAATGTATTAAATTATTGTTTTCCCTCAATCTACACACAATACCCCACAATAAAAAGGTGAAAACAGGTTCAGATTTTCTTTTGCAAATGTATTAAAAAAGCTAAAAACAGAAATACCTCATTTAAGTATTCAGACCCTTTGCTATGAGACTCGAAATTGAGCTCAGGTGCATCCTGTTTCCATTGGTCATCCTTGAGATGTTTCTACAACTTGGAATCCAACGGTGGTAAATTCAACTGATTAGACATCATTTGTAAAGGCACACATTTTTCTATATAAAAGGTCCCACAGTTGACAATGCATGTCAGAGCAAAAACGGAATTGTCCATAGAGCTCCGAGACAGGATTCTGTTGATGCACAGATCTGGGGAAAGGTATCAAAAAATGTCTGCAGCATTGAAGGTCCCCAAGAACACAGTAGCCACCATCATTCTTAAATGGAAGAAGTTTGGAACGAGCAAGACACTTCCTAGAGCTGACCGCCCGGCCAAACTGAGCAATTGGGGGAGAAGGGCCGTGGTCAGGGAGATGACCAAGAACCCGATGGTCACTCTGACAGAGTTCCTCTGTGCAGATGGGATAACCTTCCAGAAGGACCACCATCTCTGCAGCACTCCATCAATCAGGCCTTTATGGTAGAGTGGCCAGACGGAAGCCACTTTTCAGTAAAAGGCACATGACAGCCCGCTTGGAGTTTTCCAAAAGGCACCTAAACGAAACTCCGACCATGAGAAACAAGATTCTCTGGTCTGATGAAACCAAGATTGAACTCTTTGTCCTGAATGCCAAGCATCACATCTAGAAGAAACTTGGCACCATCCCTACGGTGAAGCATGGTGGTGGTTTTTCAGCGCCCGGGACTGTCAGGATCGAGGGAAAGATGAAAGGAACAATGTACAGAGAGAGATCCTTGACGAAAACCTGCTCCAGAGCACTCAGGACCTCAGACTGGGACGAAGGTTCACCTTCCAACAGGACAAGACCCTAAGCAAACAGCCAAGACAGTGCAGGAGTTACTTCGGGACAAGTCTCTGAATGTCCTTGTTTGGCCTAGCCAGAGCACGACTTGAACCCGATCCAACATCTCTGGAGAGACCTGAAAATGGCTGTGCAGTGACTCTCCCCATCCAACCTGACAGAGTATGAGAGGATCTAAGGAGAAGAATGTGAGAAACTCCCCAAATACAGGTGTGATATTTATTTCTTTTTTAGACATTTGCAAAATTTTCTAAAAACCTTTATTTCCTTTGTCATTTTGGGGTATTATGTGTAGATTGATGAGGATTTTAAAATAAGGCTGTAATGTAACAAAATGTGGAACTAGTCAAGGTGTCTGAATACTTTCCAAATGCACTATGAGTCCATAAATGGATATGGCAACTGTTGATTGCCCTTTTAAAGGCGAAATGATGCGAAATGATGTTGCCACGAGCAGCACTGCAGATATTGAGATGAGCCAGGGCACCAAAACAGCAGTGAAGTTGATCCTCGCGCTTCAACGCACTAAGTTGTTACGGAAATTGAACTACTATGCTCTTTACTTTCTGCATCTACGTCATTTCTCTGACTCTATCTTTAACACATTATTGACAAAAGATGACGTAATCTGGACATATTTTGATTTGCGACAGCCGCAAAGTATGTGTGCTGGTAGTTAGTTAAAAACAACATATGTACATTAACTGTGAACACCGTATGTCTACTGCACAGCTTTTGTATGTGTGTGAGTGAGTGAGTGAGTGAGTGAGTGAGTGAGAGAATCAGTGAGTGAGAGAGTGAGTGAGTGAGTAAGAGAAGAGAGAGAGTACTATTCAATTTATGTTGCGCAGTAGTTCATTCAGAGATGGATTTGGTTAAATCCGGTCAATAAAATGAGCATGCAGTTGAGGTTCTACGATGTCATAACAACCCCCCCCACCAACCCCCACACCCCTTTACCATTCCTTGTGACATTACACAAGAGAAACGCTTTGCTGACTTATGAGGCTTTGGGCCCCTCTCCCTAATTTAACTGGTTGGTTGGCCCTTAGCCATGACCTTGCCCTTATTGGAAGTACATGGCATGAGTTCACATGAACTCTTCTTTAGACACAGTCCACACCAATTAAAACTACTTGACCCCTCCGATCATGTTCAATAGCTAGGTCTCTTGCAAATAGATTTTATTTCAATGAGAAACTGGATAAATAAAAGTGGAAATTAAACTTAAGTATTAGCCGAACACATTACCAAAACAAAAAATAATTGGGTCACTGTGGCAAGATCATATGGCATTTTTATATATATTTCAACTATCTAATGTGAGTAGACAGTTCATGTAGAAACAGAAACATTTCCAAGGCCATTACCACCAGAGACCTTAATGAAACTGGGAGAGGATAGTGAGCCCTGAAAAGCAGAGGTAAAAACGTGGCCCATTGAGAGTAAAAATAACCAGCCAGTAGCTCAAAATGTCACATGCAGTCACGCTCCCACCAACAAGCCCTACGGAGAGGAAATCTCAGTAAGTGAGACCGTCAGGAAGAACTAGGAATGGAAATAGGGGAAAGGTTAAGAATGGCCCCCCATATTCTATAGGAGGCAGAACTGACCGGTACTATATCTAAACCCCTTGCTAGGAAATATATATAAAATGTTTTGTGTAAACCAATACAATCTCTCAGACAATGTGTATAACAATATCATAAAATATGCATAGAGCCAGGTAAGGACAAGGTATTCATATTTCTCTCAGGTCACACTTTAATAGTCCCAAATTATGATCTACAGATGGTCAAACTATCTGTTGATATGCAACTGCTTGGTAAAGTTAGGGTTAGAATAAGGGTTAGGTTAAGGACAGAGTTAGGGCTATTGTTAGTGGATTGTTAGTTGAAATGTTGTTGATGGTAATTGAACATCTACAAACCATCTACTTGGGATTCTACACATAAAGTGATACCTTCTCTCAAACTATATAGTGTACAATGAGTGAGAAGGATAGTCAACTACCCTGAACAACTCCAATGCTGGACAAATGTGCCATCTGTCAATGGAGAGACAGAGTGTGTGTGTGTGTGTGTGCGCGAGTTTATGTGAGAGGTGTATAAACATCACACGGTATATTCAATTACCACACTAAGAATAGAGGGAGGGAGAGCGTGAGGGAGAGAAACCCTCCTCCCTCTCTTGATGAGTTGAGAGAGAGAGCAAGAAAGAGCGAAAGAGAGCAAGAAAGAGCGAAAGAGAGCACTGCAAGACAGCTACGGTACAGTACAGCCTGTCCCAGCCAGCACTGCTCATTGCACAATAACAGTGCGAGTTTTGGAGATAAAAGGGTGACTTTCTGACATATAGGATGACATACTTTATCTAATCACTGCAAACAATGATTAGATAAATTCCAGAATATTTGTCAAGTTCTTTTGTAGAGACGGACCAGAGACGGATGTTGAGTTCGACATAATTTATTGAAAGTGAAACTTAGCAAAACAAAACAATAAACAAACAACAAACCATGACTACAGAGGTGCTACGTGCACTTACTAAAAACAATATCCCATAAAACACAGGTGGAAAAAAAATGGTACTTAAATATGATCCCCAATTAGAGACAACGATAGCCAGCTGCCTCTAATTGGGAATCATACCAAACACCAACATAGAAAAACTCAACTAGAACCCCACATATAAAATAACTAGAAAACCCACCAGTCACGTCCTGACCTACTATACCATAGGGGGGAAAAGGCTCTCTATGGTCAGGGCGTGACAGTACCCCGCCTCGAAGGTGCGGACTCGGCCTCAAAACCTGGAACAAATGGGGAGGCTAGGGGGGGGGGGGGGATCTCGCGGATCCGCCAGCATCGGTGGCGGCTCTGGTGCGGGACGAAGAACCCGCTCATCCCACGGATACAACAGCATCGGGGGCTGGTGCGGGACTAAGAACCCGCTCAGCTCGCGGATCCACCATCTTTGGTGGCGGCTCTGGTGCGGGATGAAGAACCCGCTCATCCAGCCATGGACCCGGGCTGAACACTGTGCCTGGACTGGACCTCGGTATCAAGGAAGGCTCCTGCCATGGAGCGGGACTGGACACCAGATCTGGATTGGACATCAGTGCAGAGGAAGGCTCCAGCCTTGGAGCTGGACTGGACGCCGTATCTGGACTGAGCACCGGCGCAGGAAAAGGCTCCGGCCATGGAACTGGACCGGACGCCGTGCCTGGACATCGGCGCAGGGGAAGGCTCCCGCCATGGAACGGGACTGGACGCTGTGCCTGAACTGGGCACCAACGCAGAAGAAGACTCTGGCCTTGGAGCTGGACTGGACGCCATGCTTAGACGGCATCGGCGCAGGGGAAGGCTCCGGCCATGGAGCCAGCGGCTCCGGACCGGGGACCCGTCGCCGGAAGCTCCGGACCAGGGACCCGTCGCCTGAAGCTCCGGACCGGGGAACCGTCGCCGGAAGCTCCGGACCGGGGACCCGTCGCCTGAGGCCAGAAACGTGGAAGGTTGCACCAGACTGCCACCCAGATCCTCTGGTCGGATGTTGAGCAGAACACACTTTCACAACATCTCTCTCATCTCACTCTCTCCCAACTTCGCCATTGCCTCCCTGACAGTCTCTGGCTCTTCCCTCTGCTCAATCGCCAGCTCCATGTGTCCCCCTCCCCAAAAACTTGGGGTTGTCCTTGGGCTTTCTGTAGCCGCGTACCCTGTCGTCGTCGCTGTCCTCCATTATCTCCCTCCGTCTGTGGCCAAGGAAGGGTTTTGCATCTCTCCATCACTTCTTCCAATGTCCAGAAATCCTTCCCACTTTGGGCACGCTGCTTGGTCTTGGTTTGATGGGATATTCATTTGTAGAGACGGACCAAGGTGCAGCAGATTTTGAGTTCCACATAATTTATTGAAAGTGAATCTTAGCAAAACAAAAAACGAGCCTTCCCGTCGCCGGAAGCTCCGGACCAGGGACCCGTCGCCTGAAGCTCCGGACCGGGGAACCGTCGCCGGAAGCTCCGGACCGGGGACCCGTCGCCTGAGGCCAGAAACGTGGAAGGTTGCACCAGACTGCCACCCAGATCCTCTGGTCGGATGTTGAGCAGAACACACTTTCACAACATCTCTCTCATCTCACTCTCTCCCAACTTCGCCATTGCCTCCCTGACAGTCTCTGGCTCTTCCCTCTGCTCAATCGCCAGCTCCATGTGTCCCCCTCCCCAAAAACTTGGGGTTGTCCTTGGGCTTTCTGTAGCCGCGTACCCTGTCGTCGTCGCTGTCCTCCATTATCTCCCTCCGTCTGTGGCCAAGGAAGGGTTTTGCATCTCTCCATCACTTCTTCCAATGTCCAGAAATCCTTCCCACTTTGGGCACGCTGCTTGGTCTTGGTTTGATGGGATATTCATTTGTAGAGACGGACCAAGGTGCAGCAGATTTTGAGTTCCACATAATTTATTGAAAGTGAATCTTAGCAAAACAAAAAACGAACAACAAACCGTGACTACAGAGGTGCTACGTGCACATACTCAAAACAATATCCCATAAAACACAGGTGGAAAAATGCTACTTAAATATGATCCCCAATTAGAGACAGTGATAGCCAGCTGCCTCTAATTGGGAATCATACCAAACACCAACATAGAAAAACTAAACTAGAACACCACATAGAAAATAATAACTAGAAAACCCCCCAGTCACACCCTGACCTACTATACCATAGAAAAACAAAGGCTCTCTATGGTCAGGGTGTGACAATATTTTTTTACAAATGAAAAAAACAACATTTAAGCTGAAATGTCTTCAGTCATTAAGTATTCATCCTCTTTGTTATGGCAAGCATAAATAAGTTCAGGTGTCACATAATAAGTTGCATGGTCTCACTGTGTGTGCAATAATAGTGTTTGACATGTTTTTTTTAATGACTACGTCATCTCTGTACCCCACACATACAATTATCTGTCAGTTGAGCAGTGAATTTTAAAAGAGTCAACCACAAAGATCAGGGAGGTTTTCCAAAGCCTCGTAAAGAACGGCACCTATTGGTAGACGGGCAAAAAAAAAATATATATATATATATATATATATATAATGTGGCAGGGCTTGCAAACTAGCAAACAAGCAACACTGAAGCATGCATGAGAGCACCAGCTGTTCTGGACGACTATGATCATGCTCTCCATCGCCGATGTGAGCAAGACCTTTACACAGGTCAACATTCACAAGGCCGCGGGGCCAGACTGATTATTAGGACGTGCACTCAGAGCATGCGTGGACCAACTGGCATCACTGACATTTTCAACCTCTCCTTGACCAAGTCTGTAATCCCAACATGTTTCAAGCAGACCATCATAGTCCCTGTGCCCAAGAAAGCAAAGGTAACCTGCCTAAAATGACTCCCGCCCTGTAGCACTCAAAAGGAACACCTATGTGAGAATGCATCACAGTGCCCACAAAGCTCATCACTAAGCTAAGGAGCCTGGGACTAAACACCTCCCTCTGCATCTGGACCCTGGACTTCCTGACGGACCGCCTCCCAGGTGGTAAGGGTAGGCAACAACACATCTGCCACGCTGATCATCAGTGTGCTCAGTCCCCTCCTGTACTCACTGTTCACCCACAACTGCGTGGCCAAGTCAGGATGCTCTCGATGGTGCAGCTGCAGCTGTAGAAATGTTTGAGTACCTGATGACCCATGCCAAATCTTTTCAGTTTCCTGAGGGGGAATAGGCTTTGTCGTGCCCTCTTCACGACTGTCTTGGTGTGCATGGACCATGTTAGTTTGTTGGTGATGTGGACACCTGAAGGAACCTGAAGCTCTCAACCTGCTCCACTCCAACCCAATCGATGAGAACGGGGGCATGCTCGATCCTCTTTTTCCTGTAGTCCACAATCATCTCCTTCATCACGTTGAGGGAGAAGTTGTTGTCCTGGCCCCACATGGCCAGGTCTCTGACCACCTCTTTATAGGTTGTCTCGTCATTGTTGGTGACACTATTGTGTCATCGGCAAGCTTAATGATGATGTTGGAGTCGTGCCTGACCGTGCAGTCATGAGTGAACAGGGAGTACAAGAGGGGACTGAGCACGCACCCCTGAGGGGCCTCTGTGTTGAGGATCAGCATGGCGGATGTGGTGCTACCTACCCTCACCACCTGGGGGCAGCCCGTCTGGAAGTCCAGGATCCAAAACATTTTCAAAGACTCCAGTCACCCAAGTCATAGAGTGTTCTCTCTGCTCCCAAACGGCAAGCGGTACCTGAGCACCAAGTCTAGGTCCAAAAGGCTCCTTAACAGCTTCTACCCCCAAGCCATAAGACCACTGAACAATTAATCAAATGGCCACAAGGACAATTTACATTGACCCCCCCGCCCCCCTTTGTTTTTAACACTGCTGCTACTCGCTGTTTATTATCTATGCATAGTCACTTAACCCCTACCTACATGTACAAATTACCTCGACTAACCTGTACATTGACTCGGTACTGGTACCCCCTGTATATAGCATCGGTATTGTTATTTTATTCTGCTACTTTATTTTATTTAGTAAACATTTTCTTAACTCTATTTCTTGAACTGCATTGTTGGTTAACGGCTAGTAAGCATTTAACGGTAAGGTCTACCTGTTGTATTCAACTTGTCTAAGTCCTATCATCAACTGATTTTAGCCATGGAATGCCATGGCTGTGGATTGCATGCATTGTTTAAATTAAATGTTGGCATATTGGCAGTTAGTTGTTTGAAATGATGGAATAATTCCTCTAAAACTGGTTGACTAGCAAGCTAACAAACATACAGTGCAGATAAATTCTTCAAATTAAATATTTTACAATATCTTCTCAATATATATATATATAAAATACAATATCTTATCACAGCAACACTATTATGGCTCTAGCCAGAAGTTTTGCTTTGGCATTTATGATTTATTCTACAATTCAAACATGGAGATTATCCCAAACTCCCGTTCCACCTACACCTAAAGACGTGGATGGAAATCTCCCCTTCCATATTGTGAACTTCGGCCATGAACAACTTTACCGGCACCTGATATCACCTTTCCTACGGGAACAGCTGAGCAGCTCGGGGGAAGGTACACAGGAAACACTGCAGCGCCACTGAAACCGGTGTTAACTCCAACAAGCAGCTTGTTACCACAAAAAAAGCTAAACAACTATGCCCAAACTGTGGTAAGACCATAAAGAATTCAAAAGCGGTGGCTTGTGATATTTGTAATTTGTTTGTTCATATAAAGTGTGTAGCTATCAACCCCTTGTCATATGATGAAGCTGTAAAGTCTCAAAGTAACATTTCGCTTGTTTGCAATTGTATGCTGTTTAAATGCGGTGCCAAACATTGGGATGCTGGACACAAGCAGGGATGATGAGAGCAATCTAGATGAGATAGTCGATGTATCAGCAGTGGGCACAGAAAATGACATGTTTGACTGTTTCAATCGGAGAGGACTTCATTTTATCCATGTGAACGCACGGAGCCTTCTGCCGAAATTAGAGGAACTAAAACTCCTTGCTTCTAACACACAGGCTGCAGTAGTCGCTGTGATTGAGACATGGCTCGATGGGTCAATTGAGGACGATGAGATTGAGCTTCCAGGTTATAGCGTTCATAGAATTGACAGAAACCGAAACTGTGTTTTACTAGGAATGATGTGCCTTTTAACCCTCGTTCAGATCTGAAAATGGATGGTCTTGAGGTTGCATGGGTAAATATACTTATTCCTAAATGTCGTCCTATACTTGTTGGTGTGTGCTATCTGCCTCCTAAGCAGAATCATTTATGATTTACTTGAATCAAATTGCTGTGATCAAAATGTATTTGCTGATAGAGAATGTATTCTGCTTGGTGATTTTAATACAATTGTGCAGTTATCCCCCCCAGAGAAGTACACTAGTAAATACCCTGTATAACTTGAATCAGTTATTTGGACTAAAACAACTGATTGTTGAGCCAACCCGGGTGTGTACTGACAGTAAATGAACTTTGGATTTGATTATTGTATCAGATCAAGAGAACGTCTGTCATGTACAAAACTGTGATGATGTTGATCAAGCTTGGTGTCTTTTTAAAGATCTGTTTCTGTCTGCACTAGACTCTCTGGCTCCGATGAAACAAATTCAAATCAAACAGTGGTCAGGGAAATAGATCACTTCTGAGATCTTAGACCTCATAAAGAAAAGGGATCGCTACCTGTCCAGATTCAGAAGGATAAAAATCTACAACAAGATTATGATGCTTATATTAACTGCAGAAACCAGGCAAGATACAAAATGGATAAGGCCAAATCCCAACATTATATAGACGCCGTTAATGAGAACTTAAACTGTGGAAACTGTGGAAAATTTTAAAGGACATTTGCTCAAAACCTCCCCATAAGGTAAAATCCTGTAGCATTGGCCTGGATATTGATGAGGTTTTATGTCATGACCAGGCAAAGGTTGCAAATTATTATATATATTTTTTTTTACCACTGTAGCCTCATCTCTGGTTAAGAAGTTACCCACCTGCTCTGGACACTATGGCTAGTCTTTCATTAAAAACTTTTACCATAGCAGAGGTATTACAAATTATTTGTTTGAGCTGTGCATGGTAACAGAGGACAAAGTTTCCTCTCCTCTCCATCTACTATGCTTAATGAGCACAAACAACACAACTGGGCTGGTTAACCTCGATGCAAGATTCATAAAGGATAGTGCTTGTGTCACCGCTAAAATGATAACGCATTTTGTAAAACCTTTCTATTAGTCGTGGTACATTTCCCAAGGATCTCAAAACAGCCTGGGTGGTTCCACTCCACAAGAAAAGCAGTAAAACAAATGTAATAACCTTACAGGCCTGTGTCAATCCTCAAAACCTTATCCAAAGTGGTTGAGAGATATGTTTTTAATCAACTTGAGGGATACCTTCTTGAGCACAAACTTCTTTATGAACTACAATCTGGTTTTAGAACAGCTCATTCCACTGATACTTATCCACCTTTTTGACCACGTTAAGCAGGAAAGTGAGAAGGGGAACTATACAGTTATGGTCATGTTAGACTTGCAGAAAGCTTTTGACACTGTGGACCATGATATTCTCCTGATGAAACTGAAATGCATGGGTCTAAATTATGTAGCAGTGAATTGGTTTATCTTCTTTTTTTTTTACCCCCTTTTTCGTGGTATCCAATTGCTACAACTCCCGTACGGGCTCGGGAGAGACGAAGGGAGTCATGCATCCTCCGAAAAACAACCCAACCAAGCCGCACTGCTTCTTAACACAGCGTGCATCCAACCCGGCACCAATGTGTCCGAGGAAACACAGTACACCTAGCGACCTGCGCCCGGCCCGCCACAGGAGTCGCTAGTGCGCGATGAGACAAGGATATCCCTACCGGCCAAACCCTCCCTAACTCGGACGACGAGTGGCCAATTGTGGGTCGCCCCATGGACCTCTCGGTCGCGGCCGGCTGCGACAGGGCCTGGCTAGCAGCTAGCACTGCGCCACCCGGGAGGCCCGGTTTAGGTCTTATCTGACCAACAGAACATAAGTATGTAATGTTGGCGATGTTCTGTCAGAGGCCAAAGAAATATCCTGTGGAGTACCGCAGGGATCAATTTTAGGGCCTCTTATTTTAAATATATGTTAATGATATGCCAGATACAGTAACGTGCAAACTCTTGCTTTATGCTGATGATTCAGCCATACTGGTATCAGGTAAGGATACAGTTTACATTGAGAAGACCCTGAGTAAAGAATTGCATTTTGTTAAGAGATTGGTGGTCTGACAACAAATTGTCACTACATTTGGGAAAAACTGATTCAATTTCTTTTGTAACAAAACGTAGATTGCTTAGGGCTGACAAGATAACGGTAAACTGTGCAGGCAAGGAGATTGAATCTAAAACAAGTATCTTATCTTGGTGTGTCCCTAGATCAATCCTTTTCTAGAGACCTGATTGCTGCTAAAATCCTTTCTAAAATGGTGAACAAAATTGAAATGTTTATATCATAACACTCAATATTTTAACATTAAAGTTAAGAAACTGCTGGTCTCAACCTTGATTCAGTGTCATTTTGATTATGCCTGCTCTGCTTGGTATAGTGGGCTATCAAAGCTGAAAAAGAGAATGCAGGTCATGCAAAATAATGTTATCAGGTACAGTGGGGCAAAAAAGTATTTAGTCAGCCACCAATTGTGCAAGTTCTCCCAATTAAAAAAGATGAGAGAGGCCTGTAATTTTCATCATAGGTACACTTCAACTATGACAGTCAAAATGAGAAGAAAAAAAATCCAGAAAATCACATTGTAGGATTTTTAATGAATTTATTTGCAAATTATGGTAGAAAATAAGTATTTGGTCACCTACAAACAAGCAAGATTTCTGGCTCTCACAGACACCAGTGACCACCTAAGCAATGATTATTTTAATGGAATGCCTTTTTTATGTCTCAGTGCATGATTGTGTTTAATATTTCCATACTTCAAATAAAGTTTGGAGAGCAGTAGATTAGGTGCTAAACCAGTTTGAGGCTAGATCCAACCCAAAAATGGTATGAGCGCTAGGAAGGAATAGGTGTGACTCTCCTATATTAAATATAGTAATCTGTGCCATAAAACCTTTAAATTAAACATTTACAGTGTTTAAAACAATTCTCATTGTATAAACTGCCTTAATTTTGCTGGACCCCAGGAAGAGTAGCTGCTGCAATGGCAGCAGCTAATGGGGATCTATAATAAATACTAAAACAAATCTCTCTTAGTACAGGGCTGTTGGAGTAGAGGTTGGGGTTGTCCTTGAACTCTATATAATGTCAATCTGTGCTGCCACCACTGTTGTGTCCACTGCCACCTGCTACCGTCTCTCTATGGCTGTACTGTGTCTGCTTTCACTGACCGGCCTGTGCTCTCAGACACACAGACAGCATACACAACCCTGGCAATTCTCCCTGAATAGCCCCTCCCTCCCTCCCTCCCTCCCTCCCCACCCACACCCACACACACACACACACACACACACACACACACACACACACACACACACACACACACACACACACACTCTTCAAAATATTCAGTTTCACACATGTGTAACAAGTGGCTCCGTGGCGCAATGGATAGCGCATTGGACTTCTAGGCTTGTGAATGTGAGGTGATTCAAAGGTTGTGGGTTCGAGTCCCACCGGAGTCGCACTTTTTTTTTTAAGAAAGTGATACAGGAAAAAATGATAAAGGAAAACAAAATTATCTTAGTTACTCTAACAAATTTTCGTTGTTAAAAGTAGTATAGCATTTCGAAAGAGACTTGAGTAAGGCAAAATTCTGATATGTATCTTTGGCTAAATACATATAATAATTTCTCAACGAGCTACTAAAACACACATTTTTTGTGAGCTAAATTTAACATAGTGACTTTTTTCAACATTTTGTTACAGCCTTATTCTAAAATTGATTAAATAGTTTTTCCCCCCCTCATCAATCTACACACAATACCACACCATGACAAGCAAAAACAGGTAAAACTTTTTTTTGCAAATGTATTAAAAATAAAAAGTATTCAGACCCTTTACTCAGTACTTTGGTTCCAAACTTCCACCCATTTAAGAATGATGGAGGCCACTGTTCTTGGGGACCTTCAATGCTGCAGACATGTTTTTAGTACCCTTCCCCTGTGCCTTGATTACAATCCTGTCTTGGAGCTCTACGGACAATTCCTTCGACCTCATGGCTTGGTTTTTGCTCTAACATGCACTGTGAACTGTGGAACATTATATAGACAGGTGTGTGCCTTTCCAAATCATGTCCAATCAATTGAATTTACCTCAGTTGGACTCCAATCAAGTTGTCGAAACATATCAAGGATGATAAATGGAAACAGGATGCACCGGAGCTCAATTTCGAGTCTCATAGCAAAGGGTATTAATACTGTAAATAATGTGTTTCAGTTTTTTTTGTAATACATTTGCAAAAATTTCTAAAAACCTGTTTTCGCTTTGTCATTATGTGGGATTGATGAGGGAAAACAATAATGTAATCAATGTTAAAATAATGCTGTAACGTAACCAAATGTGGAAAAAGTGAAGGGGTCAGAATACTTTCCAAATGCACTGTATATTTCTCTCTTGCTTCTCCTTCAGTTTGGAAGAAATGTATTTGTTCAAAACTGTTCAACTATTGTCTTTCTCTGAGTCAACTACTCACCACATGTTATGCACTGCAGTGCTAGCTAGCTGTAGCTTATGCTTTCAGTACTAGATTTAATTATCTGATCGGGTTGACAACATGTCAGCTGTTCTCCAGCTACATCATGTTGCTACCCTACAGAGTGCTGTTGAGGCTAATGTAGACCTTCTTTGCAAAATAGTATGTTTTAATCAATTATTTTGTGACGTGATTATATTTAGTATAGTTTAATCTAAAAAGGATAACTTTTTTAATGTTTAACCATTCATATTTTTATGAAATTCACTGAGGAGGATGGTCCTCCCCTTCATCCTCTGAGGAGCCTCCACTGCCTCACAAGTAGAGGATTATAGTTTTCGGAGTAAAATTGTGTGCACAGGCAGCAGTTTGTATGAAAATGGAACCAAAATGTCCATTACATATGTTTTCCGGAAAATTCACAGAAATATTGTCCTTTGGAGGATTGTTTGGGACTTTGGGTTTAGCCAGCAAGGCCTCATTTAAGGACGTGGAACTTTTAGTCTGTACATAACATGGAACAGTTCTGGGCAGTAAAGAGTTACTTTTTCAAAATGCCTTTGCTGCAGCAACGTACATCATAGGGTGAAGCCAAGTGCCAAGTTCATAGCGATCTTCTAACCATAATATACAATAATATGCTCCTGATGGCACAGCTACAGTGCTGTGAAAAAGTATAAGCCCACTTTCTAATTTCCTCTACTGTTGTATATGATTGATGCTAACGTTATCAGATCTTCAACCAAATCCTAATATTAGAAAAAGGGAACCCGAGTGAACAAATAACAACAATTACATACCTATTTCATTTATTTCATAAACAAAGTTATGCAACACCTAATGCCCCTGTGTGAAAAAGCAAATACTTTTTCACGGCACTGTACATCCACTTTGAAGCAAGTCTGGACTCATTTGAGCTTGAAATAAACAAAAATCCCAATAAACACAATGTAACTTTGAAACAATAAAGCCAAACACCCAATTACAAAAGATAAGTTACACACACAAAAAGAGAAGAACACTCACCAGGTTCTCCTTCTCGATACGCTGCTGCTCGCGCTGCCTGTTGAGGGCGCTGTGGTAGAGGCGGACAGGGGGCGGACCCCCTCCTCCTCTGTTGGACCTCCTCCGGGAGCTACTGGTGGTGCTGGTGCCCCCCGTACTACCCGGTCGCGAGTGGGGCGAGGGGCGCGACAGCTGGCGCAGCAGCCTCTGGTTCTCCCGGTCAATCTGCCGCACCTCGTCGTTGCTAAAGGAGTAATTCTTCCTATTCCTGCCTCCACTGGGGCAGTCGATGGCCAGGCCACTCCCCAGGCGACTGAGGAAGGCTTCAGAGAGAGAGGAGGGAGAGATGACAGAGGAGGAAGCAGCAGATAAACATTTTGTTAGTTAGCTGTCTGATTTGTTACAAATGGAGCATCTGCATGTCAATGAAAATATTCATAAAAAACATATGTAAACCGCCACTTTCTCAGATAGCTCCTGTCCTCCTGGACTGACGCCCCCGCCCACCCGCACATACACCTCAGCCCCTGCTTCTCCCCACCTCACCTTCTTCTACATCTGGGTTCCAGGAGCCCCCTTCCTCCTCCTCCTGGGGTATGCTGCTGAGGTTACCAGTGGGAGCGCTCCCCTCTGTCCCTCTATGCTGCTGCTGCCTGACACCCACACCCCCAGGCCCCACACCCTCCTCCTCCACCACCACCCTCCCCACTCCCAGGTCCAGGGACTGGGCCGGGCTGACGTCGGGGGTGGACAGTGGGGTCACGTCAGTCACTGTGTCTTCCTCTTCTTCAAGGGTGACGGTGGTGTGAGGCACCTCTCTGGGCGCTGCCGAGCCCAGCCTGGGGGGCCTCCATCTGGGGGAGGAGGGCATGGATGTCTGGTGGGTTGAGAGCCCGGGCTTGGGAGAGGGCTCTGGGCATCCAGTATGCACCTGAAGGAAGAATAAGATGCATTCAGGGAGTTGTTTTAACAGTTAAAACGAGATAAATTCTGGATTTTAAAGAGTGTCTTAACTCCTGTTGAACAACTTACTGCAACCATAACAGTGCCAACATTTACATTTGAGTCATTTAGCAGATGCTGATGCCCATTTCCAGACTGTTATGCAGATCGACAGTTAGCAGTGATTCTCAGTACTCCTGTGCCAGTTGAGTACTGCAGGTTTTTGTCCCAGCTTAGCGTCATCACACCTGATTCAACTCATCAACAGATTTTGAAAAAAATAAGGCTCAGTGGCAAATGAATGTCCAACTAGTCAGTTACAACTGTGTGGAGTTTGTGACAGCAACTAGGTGAGCTTTTTACAGTATTATAGACTATGTCCTGGGATTTCTATGATATTCTATATACACTGCTCAAAAAAATAAAGGGAACACTTAAACAATACAATGTAACTCCAAGTCAATCACACTTCTGTGAAATCAAACTGTCCACTTAGGAAGCAACACTGATTGACAATAAATTTCACATGCTGTTGTTCATATGGAATAGACAACAGGTACACATTATAGGCAATTAGCAAGACACCCCCAATAAAGGAGTGGTTCTGCAGGTGGGGACCACAGACCACTTCTCAGTTCCTATGCTTCCTGGCTGATGTTTTGGTCACTTTTGAATGCTGGCGGGGCTTTCACTCTAGTGGTAGCATGAGACAGAGTCTACAACCCACACAAGTGGCTCAGGTAGTGCAGCTCATCCAGGATGGCACATAAATGCGAGCTGTGGCAAGAAGGTTTGCTGTGTCTGTCAGCGTAGTGTCAAGAGCATGGAGGCGCTACCAGGAGACAGGCCAGTACACCAGGAGACGTGGAGGAGGCCGTAGGAGGGCAACAACCCAGCAGCAGGACCACTACCTCCGCCTTTGTGCAAGGAGGAGCAGGAGGAGCACTGCCAGAGCCCTGTAAAATGACCTCCAGCAGGCCACAAATGTGCATATGTCTGCTCAAATGGTCAGAAACAGACTCCATGAGGGTGGTATGAGGGCCCGACGTCCAATGGTGGGGGTTGTGCTTACAGCCCAACACTGTGTAGGACGTTTTTCATTTGCCAAAGAACACCAAGATTGGCAAATTCGCCACTGGCGCCCTGTGCTCTTCACAGATGAAAGCAGGTTCACACTGAGCACGTGACAGACGTGACAGTCTGGAGATGCCGTGGAGAACGTTCTGCTGCCTACAACATCCTCCAGCATGACCGGTTTGGCGGTGGGTCAGTCATGGTGTGGGGTGGCATTTCTTTGGGGGGCCGCACAGCCCTCCATGTGCTCGCCAGAGGTAGCCTGACTGCCATTAGGTACCGAGATGAGATCCTCAGACCCCTTGTGAGACCATATGCTGGTGCAGTTGGCCCTGGGTTCCTCCTAATGCAAGACCTCATGTGGCTGGAGTGTGTCAGCAGTTCCTGCAAGAGGAAGGCATTGATGCTATGGACTGGCCCGCCCGTTCCCCCGACCTGAATCCAATTGAGCACATCTGGGACATCATGTCTCGCTCCATCCACTAGCGCCACGTTGCACCAGACTGTCCAGGAGTTGGCGGATGCTTTAGTCCAGGTCTGGGAGGAGATCCCTCAGGAGACCATCCGCCACCTCATCAGGAGCATGCCCAGGCTTTGTAGGGAGGCCATACAGGCACGTGGAGGCCACACACACTACTGAGCCTCATTTTGACTTGTTTTAAGGACATTACATCAAAGTTGGATCAGCCTGTAGTGTGGTTTTCCACTTTAATTTTGAGTGTGACTCCAAATCCGGACCTCCATGGGTTGATACATTTCATTTCCATTGATAATTGTTGTGTGATTTTGTTGTCAGCACATTCAACTATGTAAAGAAAAAAGTATTTAGTAAGAATATTTAATTCATTCAGGTCGAGGATGTGTTATTTTAGTGTTCCCTTTATTTTTTTGAGCAGTGTAGAAGACCCCCTTACCTTCCTGATCTTCATTAGTGCAAAACGTAGCAAAACATTTTGCTACAAAAATGAGTGTTTCTTATTAGGGCCCTCCACATTTCAGCCCGTTTGGTTCGTAGTGAATTCAACCCAGGTGTTTCACTACTGAGCTGGGACAAATAGCTAGACCCTATGCGAATACTCTTAAAATGCATCCTTCTTTCCTCCCTTCTTTGAAGTAACCATTGGGTATGTGTACAAAGCCGAGCAGTACGGCAGCTCTCTCCAGGAGCAGGATTGAGAATGACTAGCCTCAACCAGTTAGACAAGAACAAGTTGTAATCCTACCATGTCCACAGAGTGAGAGGGCTCGGAGGAGCAGCTCTCCCCACTGCTGTAGCTCTCATCCGTCTCCGACTCGGATGAAGTGGAAGATGGGGACAAACTCCTGTGGCGGAGCTTCCTGACAGGCTTCTTGGGAATGCCGTGTTGTGTCCCATTAGGTCCGGGTATCAACCTTGGGTTAACAAAATATAAGGTCATGAAACAAAGGCTTACCCATTCAACTGAATGACATGGCACAGTCTAGATAAGAACACAACCTGGTAAACAGAAGACGCAAATGCTTTTCCTGCATATTGGAACACTATACTGTTGATTTGATGTCTGTAATGCTTCAGATGTCAAAATCATTGCACGGATGGCAAGTGTCTGCAGGTTTTCACTCCTCACTTGTACTTGATTGATCAATTAACCCTATCAGTCCTGAGAACCCATCTAAAATTGGCTTTCCATTTATCCAACTTTCATATACAGTGGGGCAAAAAAGTATTTAGTCAGCCACCAATTGTGCAAGTTCTCCCACTTAAAAAGATGAGAGAGGCCTGTAATTTTCATCATAGGTACACTTCAACTATGACAGACAAAATTAGAAAAAAAATCCAGAAAATCACATTGTAGGATTTTTAATGAATTTATTTTCAAATTATGGTGGAAAATAAGTATTTGGTCACCTACAAACAAGCAAGATTTCTGGCTCTGTGAAAACCTCCTTCCATCAGCAAGGGCATTGAAGATGGGTCGTGGCTGGGTCTTCCAGCATGACAACGACCCGAAACACACAGCCAGGGCAACTAAGGAGTAGCTCCATAAGAAGCATCTCAAGGTCCTGGAGTGGCCTAGCCAGTCTCCAGACCTGAACCCAATAGAAAATCTTTGGAGGGAGCTGAAAGTCCGTATTGCCCAGCGACAGCCCCAAAACCTGAAGGATCTGGAGAAGGTCTGTATGGAGGAGTGGGCCAAAATCCCTGCTGCAGTGTGTGCAAACCTGGTCAAGAACTACAGGAAACGTATGATCTCTGTAATTGCAAACAAAGGTTTCTGTACCAAATATTAAGTTATGCTTTTCTGATGTATCAAATACTTATGTCATGCAATAAAATGCTAATTAATTACTTAAAAATCATACAATGTGATTTTCTGGATTTTTGTTTTAGATTCCGTCTCTCACAGTTGAAGTGTAGCTATGATAAAAATTACAGACATGCTTTGTAAATAGGAAAACCTGCAAAATCGGCAGTGTATCAAACACTTGTTCTCCCCACTGTATGTGACCTTATTACAGTATTATAGACACTATGTCCTGGGATTTCCTATGATCTTCTATGTAGAAGAACCCCTTACCTAACAACTCATGTAACTTGTGAACATCATAAAGCAAAACATGTTACATGTGCATGTGCATGTTTGTGAGAGTCTCAGAGTAGATATATTTTAATAGTTTGTAGCTCAAACAATTAGGACTCTACAGACGTTTTTGTAAGACCCAGCCCGGGCTCCTTGAGGATCCACCCTTGTCTCACAAACACTGCTCTAGCTCAGCCCCCGTTAATCACAGACTAATGAGCAAGGCAGTTAACCCCCAACAACAACTGCTCGCCGATGATATGGACGTCAACTAAGGCAGCCACCCGCACCTCTCTGATTCAGTATTGGTATCTACGGATGCAGATGAAATAAACACATCCAATGGTCCAACTCAGTAGTCTTTAGCTCAAACAAAAATGTTTAAAAGGGGTTATAAGTCCAAAATGCACCAGCATTACAGTGGGACTCATTGAGTTAAGGTCACTGATTAGTTAAGAACTTCCCTCACCTGGTTGTTTAGGTCTTAATTGGACACAAATTGAAAGTAAATAACAAAAACTAGCAGACACTGCCCTCCACGAAATGAGTTTGACACTCCTGCATAATGTTACAAGCTTGTTTGCTGCTATCTTGGCCAGGCCTCCTTTGGGAAAGACATTTATAATCTCAATAGCCACATAAATAATAAATACACGAAGATAAGAAATTGTATGCTGATTTAAATTTTGAGAAGGAAATATGGGATTCCTAAAAAAAAAAGAATCTGGAAAAAAAATCATAATCTTTGAACCTTTGACCCAGTGGCCTCCCCGACTCTTCCTCGCTTTCATCTTGGCTCTGATGATAGCCATCTTCATCATCATCGGCGCCTTCTTCCTGCTCCTCTGCCGATGATGCCGTGCGGATGTCGCTGGAGCTCTTGGAGTGGATGCTAGATACCTCCTCTGCACCGCTGCCGTCCTTCACCTCCGACTAGACAGGTAAGTAAATATAGTTTACAACTACTACAAATATTACAATAAACCATGGTTAGACATATTTGTTTTAGGCAGCTCCCTGGTCATGGAACAGTTCTCAAGCTTTTGATGGACATGTTATTGAAATGATTATCACTAAGAACATGAATGATGAGGATTGCATTTGATATGACTACTGTTTGTTTTAAATCTGTACTGTATTGTATAAAAACAATTGGAATTCTAATGGACATTTTTAGGATTAAATCATATATTTTTTTCAAATAATTATGCTTCCTTGACATTGATTTTGATTAGGCCTCAATTCTAATGTACCCCAAGCCTGGGCAGTTTGTATTGAGTGACATAATGCCACCTTGTGGCGTAATGTAGAATGATGAAGCTACAGACTTTTTTACAATTTTATTTAACTAGGCAAGTCAGTTAAGAACAAATTCTTATTTACAATAACGGCCTATCTCGGCCAAGCCCTAAACCGGATGACGCTGGGCCAAATGTGCACAGCCCTATGGGACTCCCAATCACGGCTGGTTGTGATACAGCCTGGAATCAAACCAGGGTCTGTAGTAACGCCTTTAGCACTGAGATACAGTGCCTTAGACCGCTGCGCCCCTCGGGAGCCCCGCAACTTGTCTATTACAAGTTATTACTCCTGCATACTGTTATGCCTGCATGTGCACTGTAAATCGGTTACAGATAGGGTGCATTCTGATTTTATAATAAAGCACTTATTGCCCTTTCCTTGTGACTTTACCTTGACCTGGGTAAAGGGGTTGGGAAAAGTCACAAGGGAAAGGGTAAAAGATGACAGTGGTTATTTTCATCAGACAATCCTTGTTCATGCCTTTCTTACAGAACATTCACCAAATAGCCTCACCATTAGCATGCCTACCTCTGATTTATTGGACGATATGCTAGAAGACCTGCTCCTCCTGTCTTCGGCCTCAAAGCCATGACCCTTCTCCTCTGTCCTCGGTTGAAATATTACTCCTGCAGGACTATGGGACCTCTCTGTACCACTACGCCGCTCTGTCTGTGGAGCATCCGGCTGGATGTCTGGCTCCTTTCTAGCCTCAGAGCTTATTTCACTCTTTCTTTCACTCTTCCCTTGCTCTTTGCTGATGCTGTCACAATCAGCGTCGCTGTCGAAAAACGAGTGATCCACCTCGCCCTCCAGTTCTTTGGGGCTGTACATAACAGTTGTCTCCTTCAGCACTCTGGTCGAGAACTGGAGAGAGATAAGGGGACATGTTTTATTTATTTATATTCGATACTCTCAGCTGGTTAATACTTCATTTAAATTCGAAACGGTAGCCTATAGGTGACCCTATAGGTGACATATTTAATCAAACCAGCATTAGCAATGTTTAGGCTATATGCATTGTATTTGTTGATAAACTGCCTCGCACACACAATGTAGCTACCTACATAATGTCAGCTACAGTAGCTAGCTAACTGTGAGGGAAGTCTAAAAAGCACATTTACAGTACCCAATGCCAAAGGCATTTAGCTATTTTATTTGACCACAGGACAATGCATCTAGCACTTAATTGCAGGTTTTATTGATCAACGTAAAACATCCACCGTTCTAATGGAAGAGCTAGCTAACTCTAGTAAAACAGTTAATATGTGTACGTTAACGTTAGCAAGGTGTGGAAGTTCCTTGATATCACTGACGTTAACGTTAGCTAGTTACTGTTAAGCTAGCTAGTAGAAAGACTGACACTTTTACAGTCAGTACCCAAAGTAACGTTACCCAGGGCATTCTGCATTCAGTGATTTATTTGACTACAGGACACTGCAAATAACGCTTCAGTGTAGCCTTGATTGATGGGAAAGCTAGTAACGTTAGCTAGCTCAAGTAAAACATCCACATCTCAAATGGAAGTTAGCTAGCTAGCATAAAGACAGACAGTTAACTTTACTATAACGTTATCAAGTCAATATCCTACAAAAGACCGAATCAAGGCAGCTGATCCTATCAAGAAAGCTCTGCTAACGTCAGCCTAACCTAGCTAGCTAACGTTAGCTAGCTAGCTACAATAAAGCACACTAGATATATTTTTTTACGACCTTACCTGGCATGCACGCTAAGTGTATGACTCAAGACAAATCAGTTGGTTAATTAGCTAGCTTTGTTTTTTTTGTCTATGCCGTTATAACCAAGCAGTCTCCATGTAACGTTACTTTAAATGGCATATTGAAAGTAGTTTGCTAACGTTACATGAAACGAAGCTAGACTAAATATGTGTGGGTTGAATAGCTAATGTAACTAAGCAATGTCTTCTTCTTTTTGGTGTGGCTTTCCGGAAGACTAGACGCTGTGGACAGGGTTGCCAGGTTACCTTACATTTCTAGTCCAATGACCCTCAAAACCAACCCAATGCCTGAAAACTATAGTTTTTGCGCAGCAAGAGAGTACTTGACACATGAAATCCAATAAACTGTTTTTCCATAAATTAATCGAACACATTAAGAAGGATTATCTTCTAAGTAACTTGTAATGACGTTACGATCGGGTTTCCATCCAAATAATAAGTATTGCGAGTTAGCTAAAGTAATAAAGGAATTTGAATATGTTGCAAGAGAAAAGATAATTCAGTCCAGATCATTTTATATCAATGGGTGTCGATTTAACTCTGTCTACTTTTGGCATAAAATTGACAGGAGAGTTAGAGTGATGAAAGTTAGACAGAGGATATCGAAATCTCTACCCAAGAAACACTTGGAAGAACTTAAAAAAACGAATGTTATGCAATTTTTCTGGCAATTGTGCCTTAATAATAAGTGCCAAATGTTAAGACTACATACAACCCGTTATAAATGGCCTATCTGCTAGATTGGCTTGTCATTTCTATAGGCATAGGCTACTGACACAAATCTTGGTTTATGATTGCAATTCAGCTTTGCCATTGGTTTGCTTAGCTAAATGCAGGTAGCCTACAGCCCCTGAAAGGCCTACATCTAATTTTAGATAGCCTACAGTAGCCTAGGCAAGATGTAAACTGAACGATTTAGCAATTTGCTTAGTTTAAATTGACATTCTAATTTATTCAACATGAATAGTGAGGCGATTTAGAGGTAAAAATTGCTTGTATTGTCCAATAGCCTGCTGGAATAAGCTTCTGGGGATGGGGTCTTAATTTAAATCACTAAGCAAATATTAACAATATGGATATGAACTGAATATGCTTGACAACATCAGCCAGTGTTTTATCTGTAGCCTAATCTGACTGACTGACTGTTACTGTCAATCTAATGCATTCTAACAACAGCTGACAATTGCGAGAGCTGTGACCAACAATTTTGGGGGGCACTGAGCAAATTTGAGGTCTTGTGAGCAGAAACTTGAACATTGTGAGAATTTACAGTGAACACTGAGGCTGTACAGTTTTAGACAGTAGCCAATAGGCTATTGTGGCTATCTGAGCATAATGTAGGCCTACCAACAAAACCAATGGAGCAAATCCCATAACATTTTCACATAGAAAAAGCTTTTGATTTCTATGATATAGCCTATATGTGGTGTTCAGCGCAGGCCTACATTGCACGAGACTTTTAAAAACGTTTTTTACATTATGAAGGGCTTGATATTAATACTTTTTTACTTGGTCTGTAACATGATGTGCCAAATAGGTGACTGTAAATTGTATTGTGTTGTATGATGCAAGAAACCACTTTACAATATAAAATAGGTTATTATTACCATACAGAGAATTAGACAATGTAAATTGTTGTAATATTTGTTTTGTCTTTTGAGGATTAAACAGAAATCCTCCATCCGCTTGTTTTAAATACCGAAAGTGAGAGGTTGTAATCTGAATAAAGGGAAAAAGGCCCTTCTTGAACACGGGCTGACATTCTTACTAATCTGCTAGCGAAACAGTTTAGATTTGAGTATATCTTTTGTATGATGTAAGCCTTTAGTGAGAGGTCTAATGCTTTAATATTCAGTCATTTCTTCCCTCCGAATACATATTCATTAGATAAATAGGCCTGTTTAATTTTGTCTGGCTTGCCATTCCAAGGCTCTGAAAAGCATCCAATTATTTCTGGTCCCATGCCGTTGCGGATACGAAAGGTTCAGGAGGCCCTTAGCACTTCATATCTGGTTTAAAGACTACTGCCATTCTGTTGGCATACCTTTTATAGATAACTTTGACACCTTTTGGAAACAGAAGATGTTCTACAGGCATGACGAAGTCCATCCAAATCATCTTGACTCCTGGACTCTTCCCACACATTTCAAGGCTTCGTTGAGAGAATGACTTATCAATGAACCAAGCCCTGCTCAGATAATCCCTACTATTGTATCGCTGAGTTGTCGTTGTGCTGCAGAAAATGTACATAGTCCCAGAAGCATTGTAAGTCATAATGTAAGTAACTTAATTTATGTCCCTCTAAGTCCCTTGAATGCCTCTATTGATCCTATATCAATTGCATGCAGTAAGCATGTGTCTATGAACCAGTTATATTGTTCGCACTGAGGTGGTGTGCCCTCGTAGGAAGTTGGCTGGATGCAGCTCACCCTCCACTATCAGCTCAAACATAAATATCACTGCCTGTTTGGCCCTGTCCGGGGGTATCGTCGGACGGGGCCACAGTGTCTCCCGACCCCTCCTGTCTCAGCCTCCAGTATTTATGCTGCAATAGTTTGTGTCGGGGGGCTAGGGTCAGTCTGTTATATCTTGAGTATTTCTCCTGTCTTATCCAGTGTCCTGTGTGAATTTAAGTATGCTCTCTTTAATTCTCTCTCTCTTTTTCTCTTTCTTTCTTTCTCTTGGAGGACCATGCCTCAGGACTACCTGGCCGTGCTGCTGCTCCAGTTTCAACTGTTCTGCCTGCGGCTATGGAACCCTGACCTGTTCACTGGACGTGCTTCCTGTCCCAGACCTGCTGTTTTCAACTCTATAGAGACAGCAGGAGCGGTAGAGATACTCTGAATGATCGGCTATGAAAAGTAAACTGACATTTACTCCTGAGGTGCTGACCTGTTGCACCTTCTACAACCACTGTGATTATTACACTGCAAAAATTAAAATCTAAGTAAGATTAAATATCTTAAATCAAGGCAATATATGCTTGTTTTTCTTCTTATCAGCCAGTTTTTATGTTGGAGCATTTCACTTGTTTCAAGATTTTTTGTCCTTAATTTCCTTAATAAGATAACTTGTTACTGAGATTGTATTACTGGTTCTGCATAACTTAGTGCTCGAAACTAGAATTATAAAATGTTTGATTAACACTAACAAGTACAAAACTGCTTTGTCAAAGTCAGAATTTCTTATTTCAAGCATCTTATCCTTTTCATCTCTTCACATATTAAGAACAGATAACGACCAAACGGAATTCACTGTTTTAATGTCAATCTTACACACAGCACAGCAATCATGTAGACAAAATACAGTACAGAAAAAAGACATATCTATCTATATTCATATCTGGGGAACACACTGAGTCATTTGAACAATTCTATTACATCCCCAAGATGGTATTTGACTTGTACATAAGTTTGGATCTTGTTGCTAATTGTGTAAGTTGTTAAATAAACCAGCTTTTTAGCATCCACTAACTCAGTGGCCTGTGCAAGGTGTGGGACCTCAACTTGATAAACCATGACGTTTCTATCAAAGCGTATAGTTTGAAATGGTTGATATTCCAAACAATAAAGCCTAGAATCAACAAGAAATATGTTTTTGACCAGTCCAAATCCTGGGGCCTGTTGCACAAAAGTAGAATTAAGACATCCGGGATAAATGACTCAGCTGAGCTCAATGAAGCCAAAACATGTGCGTCCAGGCTTAATTGGTTGCACAAAGACCAAGCCAGGATGAGCAGACACGGATTCATTAAGCCAGGTGAAACCAATCCTGGATAGGTGCGCGCTCACGGCTCACTCAAATAGACCCCGCCACAGATCACAGATTAACTGATTTACCATGGCAACTAGAGCCGCGTACTTTTCCCCGTCGGAAGCACAAATCCTCATGGAGGCATACGAGGAGGTAAAAGATATAATTAAGAAGAAAGGCAACACCGCCACAGTGATAAAGCAAAGAGAAAAAGCGTGGCAAAGTATTGCAGACCGCCTGAATGCGTAAGTAGTGCACAATTACACACTCACCGCTCCGCTGAAACATCACAATTACAATTCAAATATTTAATTCACATCTCCAAAAATGCAGTTGTACTGTAATTATGAAACGGTTAATTTTTTTTATTGAAATGCACTGCAGATATGAGTGAAATTGTGTAAAGTAACTCCATCACACTGTATAAAGCTATGATAAAATGTTTGATATTTTTACTGAAAACAAGACAAAAATACCAAGTAATTTTTTGCAGTGTGACTCCATTAAGTGTGTGTGTGTGTGTGTGTGTGTGTGTGTGTAGATTAAACATGAACGGGCCAAAACGGACATGGCAGCAGGTCAAAATCAAATACAAGAACATTCTGCAGAATGGTATGGTCCCTGACTAATATTTAACAAAGCACAAGCATATATTGTACCCAGAAGGTGCCTGCTCACACATTGTCTGTACTGTTTTAGCAGTGAAAAAGAATACCCACAGACAAGGCACGGGTGGTGGGTCACCAAAGGCTGACCTTACCCCAGCAGAGGACATGGCCTTGGAGCTAAATAAAGGCAGGCCCGTCTTAGAGGGGATCCCTGGGGGGAAAGAGACGAGCATAGGTTCCTCCCAAGATGCCACCCGCTTCATTCAAGGTATGTCCTTCCATCTCTACATGGGATACAACCACATTCATATTGAATCAATTTGGACTGTCTGACTTTGGTTTACCTATTGCCTTGCAGTGTCTGGCAGCACTGTGTTCCTGTTAGAGCCACCAGCACAAGCACCAGACGATGCTGATCCAGTGAGTACTCCATCAAAGGCATACTGTAGGCCTGGCATGTCTTGTCTACTAGCTTCAATATGAATCCGATTAAATGTGATAGGGTGAAGGCCCCAGTGCAGCAGCAACAGCACATGATGGAGACGATGATGAGGAGGAGACCATCTCTCTGGATTCCAGAAGGCATGAGGTATCATGTTAAGACTGTGAAAGTACTATTTACTCTACAATGGTGAGGAGTCCTCATCAAAATCAAAAAATCTAATTTCTTTTACAGGACCCAGATGCTATACAGTGGGAAAACCAGCCTGGCAACATAGTGCGTATTAATAAAAGGACACCACATCCTGCCAAATTCCAGCTGCGCTAATTGTATTGTGTTCACAGAGCTCACAAGCTATCAGAAAGTTGTATGGCAACCACCTCCGGTGCCAAATAGAACTGGCAGACATAGACATTCAGTACAAGAAGAAAAAGATGGAAAATCTTGCACTGGAGTTCGAAATAAAAAAGAGGACAATTAGGAAACTGGACCTTGAAATAAAAAAACTTGAGAGGGAGGTGAGATATGCCTTCAATGTACACTGTATGCTAACTGTAACACAAATGTATTAATCATTATTTTTCTTTCCTCCCCCAGCTCCAAGAAGATGACACAGCTCAAAATAAAAATTAGGTATATTCTCGTAAAGTCAAGTGAGCCATGACATATGAGCTCTTATTGTGAGCACACAGGACGGTGGCATCTTTCTAAGGTTTTTTTTATTTTCCCAGCAATCAGTACAACCAAGTCATCGTTATAAGGCATCGCCCTCTTTTGCCCACCCCCCCCAGCACCAGGTGTGGCCACTAGCCTATATGAAGGCCCAAAATTGTGTGTTCCTTTCTGCTCTGACAATGGCATGCCCATTCGTGCGAGATGTGGTGGATGAAGAAGCACTTGTGCTGAGGAGAGCCTTCAGGTGAGAAAGGGTCTTCAGGGACCGGTTGGACCCACTGGCCTTCCCTGATGACCATCTATATGAAAGATACAGGTTTTCTGCAGATGGCATCAGGTATCTATGCAGACTACTGGGTCCCAGGATTAAGCACCGCACTGCACGGAGCCATGCACTGAGTGTGGAGCAAATGGTTTGTGTGGCCTTGCGCTTTTTTGCTAGTGGAGCCTTCCTGTACTCAGTGGGGGATGCAGAACAGCTGAACAAGGCCACAATTTGCCGCACAATAAGGAGTGTGTGTCTGGCTATCAAAGCATTAGCAGATGTCTTCATCTCCTTCCCTGGCCACAGAAGACTCTGTGACATCAAAGAGGAGTTCTATAGGATTGCAGGTAAGAGGATCTACAAATTACAGGACAACTGTTAACACATAGTAGGATACTCATTACTTTGTGTGACAGGTTTCCCCAATGTCATTGGTGCAGTGGACTGCACACACATAAGGATAAAAGCCCCCTCAGGTGCCCATGAGGCCGATTTTGTGAATAGGAAATCCTTTCACAGCATTAATGTTCAGGTGAACATAACTTTTTGATATTGTCCATTGACGAACACTCTGCATTGCCAGTGATGTGCATTGATTGGTGTAATATTCCTCATCTTATGATTTCAGATGGTCTGCAATGCTGACTGTGTGATCAGCAATGTTGTGGCAAAATGGCCTGGCTCAGTCCATGACTCCAGAATCTTTCGGGCCTCTGAAATCTATCAGTGCCTATCACAAGGTAAGCCACACAACCCCTACTTATAACCATCATGGCTGTGTCAAGAATATCACTGTGTTTATGAGGTAGTAATGATGAGATTTTGTGTTGACAGGTGAATTCTCTGGTGTGTTGCTGGGAGACAGGGGGTATGGCTGCCAGCCTTTTCTCCTGACACCTTTCACAGACCCCCAGGAAGCACAGCAGGCCTACAACCATGCCCATGCCAGGACCAGGGCCAGAGTTGAAATGACCTTTGGCCTCCTGAAGGCACGCTTTCACTGCCTTCACAAATTAAGGGTCAGCCCTGTTAGGGCATGTGATATTACTGTGGCTTGTGCTGTCCTTCACAATGTGGCCTGCCTGAGGAAGGAGAGGGCCCCCAGAGTGCCACCAGCCATGGACTGGGACAATCCGGCAATCTTCCCTGATGACGACAGTGGTCGGCTGCTGAGGGACCAATATGTGTTGAATTATTTTAGTTAGTATGTGTGCTTTCAATTTTGGTTAAATATGTCCTGCGGTGGCAGAGGAATTTGGGTTTTTTTGGGTTCGTTTTTTGACGAATTTGGCCTCTTATGATGTTTGTGCGGTATACTGTGTGTAATACAAGGCTGCAGGGAGGCTACTGCATCCATTCATTTGTCTGTTCAGTTGATGTGTATGGATTTGTCCTGCATTTATTTTAGTGTGCAGACATGCAGGGTGTGTTATACACATTCAAAGGTCTGTATATGTATCATTTTGTATAATATGCTTAGATTCTGTGCTTTCCATCTTGTAGAGTCACTGTGACTTCAGTTTTGAAAGGAGCTGATGGTTTACCTGCTTTGTTTTGTCCTTATTCAATAAAGGAACATAATGTTACACATTGTGTTTTTATATTCATATGGAATGTGTATTTGTTTATATGACAGAGTACTAGGGCCACACTGAAGAAAAAGGATAAAGTCATAAATTTATGAGGCTGGTTCTTTCTGCAGAAAAGCTACATATTGTTTTTACAGTTTTGATACTTATGACAATGTGATACTTAATATTCTGGCACATCAGCATGTCTTTGTTTATGAAACCATACTGAAGTACAATTTCACGAAATGCCCCACATCTGTCATTTTAACAACTGTCCTCCTTTAAAACAACTGGTTACAATATTATGACTTGTGTTTTTTTCCCCTCTGTGGCCCTAATATTCTAGCATTTTATATATAGCCTTATAGTCTATGGGAAACTGTAAATTATCTAATGATAGCAACATCATCTAAAAATCATTTTTTATCCAAAATCATTGAAATTAATGATCACAAACGTTTAAATAACAGTGGGTCTAGTTATATGTGATAACAATGTATAGTGAGCAGTGAAATAACTATTGGTTTCCATTTGTGGTGACTGCTGACTGACATTAGGGATGAGATTAAATAGATCCTGGAATTTAGCCTGGTCTGGAGCAGGCTAGCTCCACAGAATAAATCTCCATGGTAATTTATACCATAACATATCCTCCTGCCCCCTATCCATCTTTAGTGCAACCGGATTACGGATCAATTGAGCCAGGATCACCAAGATATCCTGGCTTAATCCCTTATCCTAGTTTTGTGCAACAGGCCCCTGGCATACTTTGGCAAAGATCATGGACTTCTGAGTTATGTATTTATTAGAATTTATTACAAGCCATTTGACTGATACAGCATGGTTTACTTCATTGAAACCTAGGAAGTCCCTCAATTTTCTACGTAAATATTGTTTATTTATTATGTTTATGGGGAGAAAAAAAAGGGGTAAAAAAAAATTTTAAAAAAAAGAATAACAGAATTCACTGAGTCCAGATCAAGTTGACCTGACAAGACAAGATGATTCAAAACACATTTGACTTCCGATGGGGCTGTGCCCTCCAGAATGACATGCATAATGTATTGCGGAGTTTGTTGTTGATATCAAAGGCTGGGAATTCAACTAACTTGCTCCTTCTATTGATCCCATATGTTGTTCTCAGGCTGTTGCGAAGCAAGTCCGTCTGTGCCTTTTCTATTTCATCACACTGTCTGACATGCTTCTCCAATGTCCTTTTAGTATATGCATCCTCATTGATGTGTGACTGCATGTAGTCAAACGAACACTCACAGTGTCTGCACTTACTGTAGGCAAAGCCCACACGCTCTTTGAACCCTGCTAGTTCATGTTGTGCCAGGGTGTCTCCACAGAGAGCAACCATGGCACCATATATTGTTTTCTCTCCATTTAATAGTTAGCATTTTAACCCCACTGTACAATCATCCATGTCTTCCATGATTCTATTCAATATTACATCTACACCAGATTGACAGAGGTCTGCTGATCTAGCCATGGCAAGTAGCCTGATAGCAGCCAGTTTAGACCTGTATTTTGGATGTATATTTCCTAGGGTGTCGTACACCATTAACAACTTGTTTTTTGATGCAAAGGATCCTAGTGGACTACAAATTTCTACTTAATCCGTGTACAGAACACAGATTTTCTCTGAAAATAAGGGATGTGATTTTAGAAGAGCACCATCAACAATGTCATTAAAAAAACTTTCCCTGCACATCTGGGGTCCCTTTTCAACCATAGACAAAATCATTGGGTTTGATAAGAACTGTTCTAGACTTTTGACTAATGGTATATAAATTATTTTATTATCTTTGATGAAAATGTATTTTGATCCTCCACATTTCATCCTGCATATGGTTCGAGCAATTGGAATTTCCTCTGCGTCCAAACAGCTAAACTGCTTCTTAATAACACTGTCCTGTCTAAATGTTGTTGCAACACCAGCAAAAGGGTCAATGAAATTGTCAAATATACCCATTGCATCTTTTTCAAGTTGACCTGAATGTTTCTTTAGCACTGCCTCCATCTGCTTCCTGAGGTTGTCCAATAGTGATGATTGATACTGCTGTACCCCAGAACAATGTCATTCACACCTTTCTGAAAATGAGAGAGAGAGTGGTGGGGAAGTCATCAGTCATGGAGGTTGGAACACACCATCATGTATACCTATGATATTCAGATTTGCTTATGACATATTCATTAACATAAGGGATCAACATTAATAAGGTGGACAACCTAGCACTGAGGATGAACTCAACCATCACTGAACCACTACAAAATGCTCTGCATAATGTAACAAACCAAATGCTGTGCTCTGTTCAGAAAAAGCATCTTACCTGTGAGAGACAATGCTTGGCTCTGTCATTTATCACAAAAGCAGTGGCATGTGTTGTCAGATCCTTTAAAAACATTTTTTACATTGAATGTAGTATCCTGACATGTGCGGGCTGGACATTACTAGTTCATGACAAGTATAATGTTTGTGACAGGATAAGTGGTTGCGAAGACTGACTATGAATGCTATTAGTAAATGTAAGTACTTAAAAAATATGGTCAATTTCAGATGATTGCCACCAACCGAGTAACTTATTTGTTGCACTGTGACAGCTCCGTGTTGGTTAATGCCCCTTTTCCCTTCATCTGAGTCAGATGTATGGAGTTGATTATTAATTAGTGATGCTGGAGTTAGCTAGTAGCTGATCGGGTTGAATGTTGTCCTCAAAGAAACATCAAATAAACATATTATTTGAAATTGTATTTAGTTTCACCAATAGGGCTATTTAAGTGTTTTGTTCCTATTTATCATGGATTATTTTCACATTAACCCAGCTTTAGCAATGAGAGTCATTATAGCTAAAATTATCGAATAGCCTATGGACAGTATGACTTTGGTCCGTGTATCGTCCGTTCATTCAATATATTTTTTTTTTATCCAGAGAACCAAAAAAGAAATGCTAACTAGCTACTTACTTGTTCCGGTGGTAGTTTGCTTTCCTCCGATGGCTGTTCACCTGGTCGGGTGCAATCAAGTAGGTGTTGAAGGTGGTTTCTCTTTACATGATGATAGAAGGAATTGTACACTCTATATTTTTCAGTGCATCCGTCAATACCAAAGAGCAATCCCAAATCAGGGCTGCGACTGCAATCTATTGATACGGCTCAATAAGAGTTTCAATTAAAAAGTAATAAAAACGCAGCAGATAACGCACCGCCAAAGCATCTTGAACGTTACTAAAAGCAAACGCAAGTAAAACGTTCCCACTGCTTTCGATGAAAGGGGCGGAAAGAACTGAAAATGATGTTCACAAGTATTTATAATACGACCAGTGATTTGATTCGAGTACAACAGCACTGGGACTTTTAACTATACATGTATCACTCCGCTTTACAGGTGTTCTAATAACCGTTAATTACATTAACGATCGTTATCTATCTTAAATTGTAACAAACTTCGCACCGCAAAGATGAACATATTTCCAAAAATAACATTTGAGTTCAATTATGAATGGTCGTCAGGAGAGGACGGTAAGTGTAGACCTATACAAAGTAGCAGTAGCAAGCTAGTGTGTAGGAAAATGTATATGTGGTGCTTGGCAACAGTCCAGTCCCAGACCAGTTGGGGAACTATGTGTCTCAGTCCAGTTGTGGAACTATGTGTGTTGGCGGAGCCAAATAAATTATTAAATAAATAAACAAATCACAATCTGATGTTGCTTATTACTGTTAACTAGTATATTGCGCTTGTAGAACTGTTGTATAAAAGCAATATCACACTCGTGGTCGTGCTGTTATACTGAATATTATTATCTGCGGCCTCGTACCTACGACCGAATCACAGCTGTGCTGATATTCAGCACTCCCTCTCGTGATAATGCTTAACGGACGTACATATGTTCATCACATTATCTAGCTACATAAGGGAGGCCTATAACTAAAAAGTCAAAGACGGTCCAAATCTTTGAGTCATCTAACACCATGAATGAAGATGGAATGGATGACACACATCCAGGCATGGAACATATATCAACCGCAGTATTAAAAGGTAATGTTCATTTGTTTATACCCGTTTACCTTTCTCCTTAGCAAGCTAACATTAGCTAACGTTCATTTGAATTGGAAAGTTGACAAACCAAGTTAGCATGCTAATTTGAACTAGGTACTTTAACGTTGACTGTTACAGTGCCTTGCGAAAGTATTCGGCCCGCTTGAACTTTGCGACCTTTTGCCACATTTCAGGCTTCAAACATAAAGATATAGAACTGTATTTTTTTGTGAAGAATCAACAACAAGTGGGACACAATCATGAAGTGGAACGACATTTTTTGGATATTTCAAACTTTTTTGACTACTAGCTCCACCTTTTGCCTCGATTACAGCTGTAAGTCGCATGGGGTATGTCTCTATCAGTTTTGCACATCGAGAGACTGAATTTTCTTCCCATTCCTCCTTGCAAAACAGCTCGAGCTCAGTGAGGTTGGATGGAGAGCATTTGTGAACAGCAGTTTTCAGTTCTTTCCACAGATTCTCGATTGGATTCAGGTCTGGACTTTGACTTGGCCATTCTAACACCTGGATATGTTTATTTTTGAACCATTCCATTGTAGATTTTGCTTTATGTTTTGGATCATTGTCTTGTTGGAAGACAAATCTCCGTCCCAGTCTCAGGTCTTTTGCAGACTCCATCAGGTTTTCTTCCAGAATGGTCCTGTATTTGGCTCCATCCATCTTCCCATCAATTTGAACCATCTTCCCTGTCCCTGCTGAAGAAAAGCAGGCCCAAACCATGATGCTGCCACCACCATGTTTGACAGTGGGCATGGTGTGTTCAGGGTGATGAGCTGTGTTGCTTTTATGCCAAACATAACGTTTTGCATTGTTGCCAAAAAGTTCAATTTTGGTTTCATCTGACCAGAGCACCTTCTTCCACGTTTGGTGTGTCTCCCAGGTGGCTTGTGGCAAACTTTAAACGACACTTTTTATGGATATCTTTAAGAAATGGCTTTCTTCTTGCCACTCTTCCATAAAGGCCAGATTTGTGCAATATACGACTGATTGTTGTCCTATGGACAGTCTCCCACCTCAGCTGTAGATCTCTGCAGTTCATCCAGAGTGATCATGGGCCTCTTGGCTGCATCTCTGATCAGTCTTCTCCTTGTATGAGCTGAAAGTTTAGAGGGACGGCCAGGTCTTGGTAGATTTGCAGTGGTCTGATACTCCTTCCATTTCAATATTATCGCTTGCACAGTGCTCCTTGGGATGTTTAAAGCTTGGGAAATATTTTTGTATCCAAATCCGGCTTTAAACTTCTTCACAACAGTATCTCGGACCTGCCTGGTGTGTTCCTTGTTCTTCATGATGCTCTCTGCGCTTTTGACGGACCTCTGAGACTATCACAGTGCAGGTGCATTTATACGGAGACTCGATTACACACAGGTGGATTGTATTTATCATCATTAGTCATTTAGGTCAACATTGGATCATTCAGAGATCCTCACTGAACTTCTGGAGAGAGTTTGCTGCACTGAAAGTAAAGGGGCTGAATAATTTTGCACGCCCAATTTTTCAGTTTTTGATTTGTTGAAAAAGTTTGAAATATCCAATAAATGTCGTTCCACTTCATGATTGTGTCCCACTTGTTGTTGATTCTTCACAAAAAAATACAGTTTTATATCTTTATGTTTGAAGCCTGAAATGTGGCAAAAGGTCGCAAAGTTCAAGGGGGCCGAATACTTTCGCAAGGCACTGTATGTGTTTTGTGAAGTAATTTAATGCATTGGCCTATGCCAAATTGGGGAAATTAAAAGACATCAGAAATTGTTATATAAATATTCATACACATAGCTCATATAAACAAAGACATTCCGTCGTAAGAACACATACACCCAGCCATAAGACTGACCCCCTCTTCCTTAAATAAACACACATCTCATCTCCCTCTAACTGGCCGGTCCCAAGAGCAAAGAACTTTTGCTGTGCACCAATGGGGCCCGCTCTGGCTAGAGCGAGGCCCGCCTCCAACCCTCCGACCAGTCAAGAAGACCGAAACGACAAGACTCCACCTACTTTATTCTATGTATAAAAATGTATGTAACCATTGTATAGGCCTCTTTTTCACCTGGCTCCTTGCCGAGTTATGTGAACTAGGTCCGTGCACGTAAAACTGCGGGACAAGATATCTCTGACTCATTAAAACTGTCTTTTGTTACAACTGAAATCCACTCTGTCCAGCGTCCGTGATTTGGTCTCAACTCTCCAGTATTTGATCACTAACAAAATTGGTAGCAGAGTTTGGTTGTTCTTGAATTCGATCTATTATAAGTTAGTGTGAGAGGACGAGACTGATCACGGCTAAAAAATCAGACGGAAGAGTGACTTCCCCAGCCATTCATCTTGCCTCAGGAAATCTGATCGGAGCGCTCTATATAAAGGTGAGCAGAGCCCGTTATATCGGAATCTGCATATTGTATTATAGCCTAAACCAAATTTTGATCAGAAAGTACTGGGTGTGAGTATGAATCGGTGCCCAAATTTTTTACATAAGAACCTAAGACATTGATTAAAGATATCTTGTTTTGTAAAAAAATATATATATATATTCTTATTAATGGGCCTATACTCAGTTATTTTAATAGGAATGTGTGAATTGTGATTGACCAATGTGTTAAATTCCTCCAGGGACCCTATTTGTTCTGAAATCTGCATAGAAAACTGTCCTAATTATATATGTATTGGGTTGTGTATAGAGGTGACGTTAAATAGTGGCTGTGTTTTAACACGTAAAGGACACAATTATGGATGTTGGAAATTCAATGAGAATTTCATACGAATGAATGAATGATAGATGAACCGAATCTGCAAGTAAAAATGTTCTGTACTATCGAATAAGGTCTTGTGGAGGTGTGGTTATAGATGAACCGAATCTGCAGGTAAAAATGTTCTGTACTATCGAATAAGGTCTTGTGGAGGTGTGGTTATAGATGAACCGAATCTGCAAGTAAAAATGTTCTGTACTATCGAATAAGGTCTTGTGGAGGTGTGGTTATAGATGAACCGAATCTGCAAGTAAAAATGTCCTATTTTTGATACGTTCTATACTATCGAATAAGGTCTTGTGGAGGTGTGGTTATAGTTGGTTATAGATGAACCGAATCTGCAAGTAAAAATGTCCTATTTTTGATACGTTCTATACTATCGAATAAGGTCTTGTGGAGGTGTGGTTATAGTTGAATTATGGATGAACCGGATCTGCAAGTAAAATCTCCTGTTGATACATATAACATCGAATAGGTCTTGTGGAGGTGTGGTTGGATTGAATGAATCTGCATGAAAAATGCCCTATTAAAAAAGCTGTGTATTATTTAATAGGTTTTGTAAGAGGTGTAGTCGAGTAGATACAGGATATGTAAGTTTGGCGTTCCACAAGACAGAGATCGGGAATGAGGTGGCTATTGCACATCAAACAATAAACATAATATGAACCAGAGTTGACATTCCATGATTTGGAGATGGGGGAAATTAAATTGAAAGAAACGTTTGTCGCGGAGTAGGTTGGGATACGTAACTGGGCTATTAGGCACACGTGCTGGTAGACAAAGCCACCTTAGTATCGAATGGCCGTGCAATTTTGATTGACAGCAGCCGGGCTGGAATACTGATTTTCGTTTTTTTTTCATTCCTGTTGATATTGCCTAAAGTTTAAAATTATTCTGACAATTGCTATAGAATCGCTGGAATTTACTGATATAAGTTCATAAAGGAACTTACTGAATTGTTTCTAGAAAGTATTTAAATAAGCCGCCGAGCTTAGTACAGACTTTGTTTGACAGACGCTAAAAGCTACACACTGATTTTTGGGTTTTTCTATTCTATCCATATTTCCTAAAGATATATAATTATTCTGACAATTGCTATAGAATCGCTCGAATTTACTGATATAAGTTCATAAAGGAATTTACTGAATTGTTTACAGAAAGTATTTAAATAATTCACTGAACAACTCTTAGTTGTCTAGAAATTCTATCTATATTTCCTAAAGAGCTAGAATTACTCTGAAAATTGTTATAGAACCGCATATATTCACTGATATATTGTTCCAAAAGGAAATCGCAGAATCATTTATAGAAAATACCTAAACGAATCACTGAACAAATTCAAATAAAATACAGGTGAAATACACACGTGGCGGCGGGCGTCACATACTGATAACCCCCTTTGTCTCGACCAGGGACAGGCTAAGCATACAACGATAGAAATAAACACCACATAGTAAGGATTAAATATACCTAAATAACGCATTATACACATTATCAGACGACTTAGATAAAATGTCTGCAGCCATCACGCCCAAACAAATGATTGCAGTAGAAACTCAAGACCAAGGGGAGCAGCCAGATAACACTCAGATCGTGGCACAGACTGTCTCTCAGATGATCCAACAGCAGGCAGCCCCACCACCCCATTACCCTCCCCCACAGCGGTATATCCTGCAACGGCAACGGGCTCAACGAGGCCCCTACACTGGACCATACAGAGGGGGAAACTACCAGTGGTATAACTGCGGAATTACCGGTCATTTTGCCAGAGATTGCATGAAACCACTCTCCCCGCAGCAACAGCAATGGAGAGCAAGAGGAAGTGGGGGAAACCCACCTCTGCAACATCAGCAACCAGGACCCACACCCATGCATCAGCAACAGCCAGCATACAACCACCCAGAATCTAGCCACATGCAGCAGGAGCAGCAAGATTACAACCAACCCTCCCACTTCAACACCTGATCACCCAGTAAGAATGATGAGGATGCCACTCCTGCCGATGACCACACTGTCTGAAGCCCAAGAAGTGTACTGGCTAAAATGCCTACCCACAGGGCCTGCCACCCCTCACATCCAGTTTAAGTTCAACCAACTGAAAGCTCAAATCTACACTCTGCACCCATATAAGACTCCCCAAGCTGAGATCCATTGCACACTCAATGCAACAGAAACTGATGACTGCCTCTACACTGCAGACTGGGACGAAGACATGATGCACCTGACCCCACCTATCAGGTGTTGTACCATTGGGTGTGGCCCAGAGGGGGTGGCAGCACCGGTCATCCTACGATCAAGGAACCTCCATGCACCCCTGGCCTGGACGGCTGAAGCATCAACAGCCATAGCACTCCTGAAAACAGATCTATCAGCGGCAGCAGCTCTGACTGCACCTGACTACAAGAACAAGTTCCATTTGGATGTTTCTGGAAGGGAAGGATTCACCTCATCCGTCCTATTCCAGAAACAAGAGGGGGAGAGAAGGGTCTTGATGTACTACTCTTCAAACTTGACCACATTGAGGTAGGACAGTCAACATGCTCCAGATACGTTGTTGCAGTAGCAAAAGCTATTGAAAAAACAGCTCACCTCGTGATGTCACCCTTCAATCAGCCATCATCCCTCAACCAGCATCGGCCAAATTAGCTGAAATCATCGGATTGACGCAGGTCCTCATCAGAGGAAAAGAAAAGACTGAATATCTATACAGACTCAGCCCATGCCCATGAAGCAGGCCACACTGATGGACCCAGAACTTTTATGAGAAACACATGGCCCCACACACGAAGGCAAACTAAAGACCCTCCAAAAAGGCCTCGCACATCTGGTGGCACCCTCACATAAAAAATATGACTGACTTATTTTATGACGATGATTTATTTTGTGACGAATGCAATGGTTGTGACAGACACAACCCAAAGAAACCATATCAAACACCAATGGGCTCATACGTAATACCTAATGCATGTTTTCAGGATATTAGTATAGACTACACCGACATGGGCCCCGAAAATTTATCTAAAGGCAAACTCTATCTCCTAGTCATAGTAGATAGGTTCTCCAAATGGGTAGAGGCAATAATAACAAAAGGGGAGGATGCTAGGTCAGTCTTTAAGTGGCTACAAACCAAACTAATACCCAGGTATGGCATCCCAAGACAAATCAAATTTGACAAATGGCTTACATTTAACAAACACCTGAGACAGGTGGAAGAAAGATTTGGCATAACCCACAGATTTGGATCTGTGTACAGGCCCCAATCCCAAAATCTGGTGGAACGTCAAACCAAAAGCAAAAGCTAAGATAGCTAAAGTATGTGCCTCATGGGATAATGACTGGTAGAGTCATGCATGGTCCACCAAGGGAGGGAGGTCATATGCCCGCCCTTGATGTACAACAAATTGTAATGTCTAATTATGTGAAAAAACTGACGGTTCTCTCTGCAGCACTCTCTACCCAGGTTCACAAGGTCCAGGAGGGGGAGCTGCCGGGGGACACGCCACTACTGAAGGTAAAGGTTGGTGACGGGGTGTGGGTTACAGTCCACAAGAGAAAGTGGCTGGAACCCAGGTGGACTGGACCGTACGAAGTGAAGGAGGTTACTTCACACTCAGTCCAGGTCAAAGGTAAATCAGGCACACCTTGGCACCGCCTTACACATTGCACCCCAGCCCCAATTCCTTCTAGAACACTGACTGAAGTCAGAGCTGATTTGAGCGGCCTAAATTCGATTCCAAATGAAGACACTCCTTCCTCAGGTGATGCGGCATCAAACTCCGCCTCCCCTGAGAAGGGAACCTCGCCCAGTTAGAGGGAAATTTCTCCCTCTCTGGGTGAGGCTGGGGATATCTGGTCCCTTATTTGTGATATTCCTACTGATATTTGGAGTAACCCTAGGACTTTCACATGGTTAATTGAACAACTATTTCACCCTGCCACATCACATACACCAACCCCTACACATGTCCCTAACTCCTTTCCTGATATCACTCCCTCCAATCACTCCCGTCCCAAACGTAGCACTACACCTACAGACCCACCATGCAAACCAGACAAGGTTAGGAGCACCACCTTATGTATACCCACGATTGCAACCGCCACCTTTCTGCTATAGTTTTCACGTCTAATAGACGTGAAGAGGGGGATTTGTTATATAAATATTCATACACATAGCTCATATAAACAAAGACATTCCGTCGTAAGAACACATACACCCAGCCATAAGACTGACCCCCTCTTCCTTATATAAACACACATCTCATCTCCCTCTAACTGGCCGGTCCCAAGAGCAAAGAACTTTTGCTGTGCACCAATGGGGCCCGCTCTGGCTAGAGCAAGGCCCGCCTCCAACCCTCCGACCAGTCAAGAAGACCGAAACGACAAGACTCCACCTACTTTATTCTATGTATAAAAATGTATGTAACCATTGTATAGGCCTCTTTTTCACCTGGCTCCTTGCCGAGTTATGTGAACTAGGTCCGTGCACGTAAAACTGCGGGACAAGATATCTCTGACTCATTAAAACTGTCTTTTGTTACAACTGAAATCCACTCTGTCCAGCGTCCGTGATTTGGTCTCAACTCTCCAGTATTTGATCACTAACAAAATGGAGAAAGAAACAAACTCATTCCACATTTGACACATGCTCCTTGATCCTCTGCGTTTTCTAAATAATATAGACAGACATTGCTTTCAAAACATTCAACAATATTACATTTTCAAAAAAAAAAAATGGTCAGAGTAAACCGAAAGCTCTCGAGCCCAGATCAGCAGATTGACATGAGCCAGCAAGCCCGCCCTTACAACCGCCTGTGCGTACGTGTTGTTTCGCACAACCTCGTCCTCTCTGGTAGACCCGCCTGTATGGATACATGCGCCGGGCTGCATCCATGCTCATCGCGCATGGTAATGTCGCGTTCGAGTGCTATTCGGAACAAGAAAACTCGGTCATTTCCGACTTTCTGTCCGAACACAGCACGTGTATAACTACAACCAGTAGGAAGTCGTACATTTCCGAGTTTCCTAGTTCCGACTAGGATATGAACAAGTATCAATGTCACGTGTCAGTAGAGTATAGCCTGCAGCCTGCTTTCGTGCTTGTGTTCTTTCAACCAACTGTATAGGTTTATTTACATCGAAGGAACGGCTGTGTGCGCACAAGTTAAAAACCTCTAGTGGGGATACTTAGATCTGATCATGTTTCTGCTCGATTCCGACTCACAGGTAAGGGAAAGGGGGATACCTAGTCAGTTGTCTTCCGCATTTAACCCAACCCGCCCTGTTTATGTGTGTAATAACATTGACATTATAGACTATTTAGCCTATAACTTTGTGGCATTGCAGGCTTATACAATTTATTTAATATTGCATTAGTGTGTTTATTTTTGTTGTTTAGTTAGGTGTAAGGAAAGGTAGGCCATAATTATAAAAATGGCATTTAAGTTTTCGACATGGTTTGTCATTTGCTGAATTACAATTAGTTAGCAAATATTTTTGCTTCACAAATCACTCTGACATAATATGCATATCATCATATCTAGGCTATATGTTTATTTACAACGCAATTTATCACACAATTCACGTTCATGTGACACCAACTGGTCCATATGAAAAGGAAATATTTTTTTACGCACACGTTTCAGAATAACAGAGTAAGCGCATATGTAATATACTGTAAATAGCTAGCGTTAACCTAGGTTATTCTTTGTTTCCTGTTTTTTGCAGCTGGACTGTATCAGTAACTTATTCGAAGGCGGGGATGCTGTCAACTCAAGCAATGTGTTGGGACAGTCCCCTGCACACTTGGCGGCATGCAGCGGACAATCCTTTTGTTTGCTATGGCTACTGCAAACGGGAGCTGATGCAAATCAGCAGGTATATTTACTTCCACTTGTCTGTCTATAGCAGGGATGGGCAACTTTGATGGGGATGGGGGCCGCAGTGGCTCGCGGGTCAGTATACTCTCAAACATACACACGCATTCACCCAAGCCTTTTGGGGGCTCTTTGCCATGGCAAATAATTTTATAACTAATTTCATGCAATTCTACTCAATTTGCCATAGGGTATAGAGATTTCTGCAGTTTTTAATATGATATTTGAGTGAGAGTGAAATGGGGGCCCCTGGTTGGCAATTCAACCATAATTACTACAAGTTTAAATAGCTGGCTAGACTGCTGATGCACAACCACATTTCAAAATGGCACTTTGTGTATTCTACAATTCTAACTCTCAACAGTAAGTTGAGACCCAGACTGAGTGGGAGGGGGATTGGTCCACGGGCCTACAATACAATAAGATTGCCCAATGCTTTTGCATATATTTATCTAAGTAAAATGCCAAAATTACACATCAAATGTGAGCTTTCAATTGATATATCAGTCATCATCCCAAAATAGTTGAAAAATGTTATGTGACACTGCAGTAAATAAAGTGTAGGCTAATATTTTGGACACAGTAACTGCAGTGTAACTTCAATTAGGGATCACAAACACATTGACCAGATCCATTGCTCAAGATCCAGAAAATTACATCAGAGGGAAAGCAAATTTTACAGGTTCTCATTTCAACTGATCCAAAACACCAGTCTTTATTTACTTGTTTCTCTGTACCCCAAATTATTTCATATTTGCTGAAGGACAACAATGGTGAGACGCCCATGCACAAAGCCGCCAAGGCCGGCAGTTTGGAATGCATCAGCGTGCTCGTTGCCAGTGATGCCCAACTTGGGTGAGTGTCAACTTTCACACATGCAAAACAGTTGCATAGATGTTAATATATAATATTTACCAGATGCTTTTATCCAAAGCCAACTTAGTAATGTGTGCATACATTTTACGTATGGGTGGTCCTCGAAATTGAACCCACTACCCTGACGTTATAAGCGCCATGCTTATAAGAAATTGAGCTGCGAAATACCTATTTTCAGACTAATGTATCGATGCTAATTTTGTAAATAAAATTTTACACACTTTTTGGCATTACCTGAGCTGAAGTTGGTTCAAATTAGTTTAAACCATTATATTTTGGCAACTGTTTCCATGCAGCCAGTCGCTTTTACAATCCCTGACCTTACCACAATGTTTTTTCCTGAGCAGACTTTGCAACAACGAGGGCAGAACCGCTGAAGAATTGGCATTGTCGTACGGATTTGAGGAGTGCGGACGATTCCTTAACACACTCCGAATGACGCGACTCCTGACGAGCAGCAGCACTCCTCTGATGCCTGCCGAGCTAGTAGCATGCCCGCTGACTGACTCCCAGAGCGGTAAAGTAGCAGGACAGAAGAGGGCACTTATTGCCACCGGGGCCCAAGACAGAAAGAGGGCCCGAGACTGGTGATTTTAACAATGCACCTCTAGAATTCGAAAAGGAGGACAATGCTTTCTCAGCCAAGTCCAATACAGGACATGCATGACAAAGTCCCCGCTACCGTGTCTGACACCAAACCTGACTCTGTTCCTTAACACTTACCGGGGTGTGTCTATGAGTCTCCTGTGTATTTGTGTGTCAATGATTGGCAAGTATAATGTCAGTGGTTAACTTGGATAGGAGCAGAATGCATCCTTCTCCTGCAGTGACAGAGGCAGACGTGTGTTGCGGAGATGGTTCGGAAAACTACGCTCATGTGATGAGTAACCTTGCTTTGAGAACTTAGGACTCCTGTTAGCTCCCGCTGCTATTGTCTATTGACTAGGCTTTGGTTCAGAGGGCTAAACACTGGGAGAATCTCAATTCCTTACTCCCCGCTTTTTCAATACCCATTGGAGAAGGTCAGAGGGGAGGGACCTCCGGCTCTCTCATCCAATGGGTTTTGAGAATGAGACGATGATGCGAAGTGTATGCAATTGAAATCTTTCCACTGTCTTGAGGTGTGCTCAGCATAGGCTCCGGGCCTAGCCATCACAAGGAAACAACCACTGTGTGCATTTCATGCTCAGATGCAATATGGGACCTTCTGATTCTGTGGACACCAGTTTCAGATGTACATATCAACTTTACACAGTCCTTTGTTTACAGTGCAAATCCTTTGAGGTACACTCCCCTATGTATTTATTGACAGTGAAGCTATATCTTTTAATTTGGCTCTATACTCAAACTGCAAATGCATCCAACAAATCTGTAGTCACATGCTTGATGTAGTCATTGTGTGTTAGGAATATGGGACCATATTACTATAATACACAAAGTGAATTTGGTCAAATATTTATGACACCTTCAAATGGGGGGACTAAAGACAAAGTGCTTTCTAAACAGTAAAATAGATATGTATGAAAATACCCTCAAATAAAAGGTGACATTCTGTACAAATTACGTAGGGGAGTGTGTATATGTTTGACTAAATGAAATAAAAAGAAGGCACTTCTTCATGAATGAGACACACGATAGTGGCATGTTGATGTAAAAACAGAATACCGACTCAGTCACAGATGAAAGCTGAAATAAAAAGGAACATTCATTTCTTCACCTCAGATGTTTTAACATTTATTTTCAGATATTTGTTGTAATACTGTTGGACAGGTGCCTGTACACACATTGAAACCTACACACAATCATATGGTCTTTGGTCTCTGAGGCAAACAGAGGTTGTAGTAGGCGTTCTGGTCCCAAAACTCTGGGCCCTTCCATCCGCACCAGCCCTGGGGAAAGAAGACAACACTCTCCATTTTGGGTTTTCTCACGCAAATAGATTGCAGTTTTTGAGAATATATACTGCAACAATTATACAGCACTTCTAGATACTTAAGTTTGTAACTAAATACGTACATTTCCTCTAAGTTTGATTTACAAAATGTTCTTCCACTTCCTGCATTTTGTTCAATACAACTTTTCCTATGGGTGTTCATTCCTCCCATCACCAAACATATACAACTGCTTGTGGGCAAGTGGACATACACTAAAGTATATGGGCACCCCCTTCAAATTAATGGATTTGGCTATTTCAGCCACAACCGTTGCTGACAGGTATAAAATTGAGCACACAGCCATGCAATCTCCATAGACAAACATTGGCAGTAGAATGGCCTTACTGCAGAGCTCAGACTTTCAACATGGCAATGTCATAGGATGACAGCTTTCAAACAAGTCAGTTCATCACATTTCTGCTCTGCTAGAGCTGCCCCAGTCAGCTATAAGTGCTGTTATTTTGAAGTGGAAACACCTAGGAGCAAGGAGAACGCTACCTGCCCGAATGCATAGTGCCAACTGTAAAGTTTGGTGGACAAGGAATAATGGTCTGGGGCCCATTAGTTCCAGTGAAGGGCAATCATAACGGTTCAGCATACAATGACATTCTAGATAATTCTGTGCTTTCAACTTTGTGGCAACAGTTTGGGGAAGGCCCTTTCCTCTTTCCTGCATGACAATGCCCCTGTGCACAAAGCGAGGTCCACACTGTAATGGTTTGTCAAGATCAGTGTGGAAGGACTTGACTGGCCTGCACAGAGCCCTGATCTCAACCCCATCAAACACCTTTGGGATGAATTGGACCAACTCCATATTAATGCTCATGATGTTGAAATGAGATGTTCGACGAGCAGGTGTCCATATACTTTTGGTCATGTAGTGTACATTTAAGTGGTAGTTTATCAGATGTTGATGAGAAAGATAGGCACACTCAGGATTGAAGTATCCAGCTGGATCTACACAAAAGATGAGGTCTGAAAACATCAGACGTTCATTTTGGTATGAACTTTCATTTTAACTCGCCCTGGGACTAACTTGGGCACAGGGCCTGGATGTCTCAAGCGCCTCAGCGTAGGAGTGCTGATTTAGGATCAGTTTTGCCTTTCAGATCACAATTAATATGATTACATGGACAGAGGGGATCTGATCCTAGATCAGCACTCCTACTCTGAGACAGTTTATACATATTGCCCCATGACACCATCCGGTACCTTGTCTGTGATGACTTGCAGGTCCTCGGCCCCTGTGTAATGTGGGTCCAGGATGAGGTAGCGGATCTGGCCCGTGGTCTCGCTCCACGCCACACCGAGGATAGTGTGTGCTAGGACACCCCCTCCTGGTGTGGAGCAAAATAGAAGGAAATTACAAATCTGCAGAGTTCAAATTAACAGATTCAATTTCAAGCAATGTTTGTAGTAACTTTGTTTAAGCCAGTGCAATGCACACACAACCTAAAAACTGGAAGTATTTACATGTGAGGGGAGTCGACCAAAATGTTTACCAAAAGCATTCAGCTATTTATTTGACCACAGAAATATAGATGCTGTTTATATGAAACTGTATGACTGTGGTACTGTAGCATGTACTCATTGGACAGGGCCCAGACCTTATCATTTGAACAGATCTGCAGTACAATCACTACAAGGGATTTGTGCATAATATTAGTCTCTCATCATTGTCTCTACATTGTAAGAGTTTCAGTTTTCACTCACCAATCATAATAGGAGTTCCCTCAGAAAGGAAATGGTTGGCCAGTTCTCTGCCTTTGGAGGCCAGCTCAGACCCTTGGCTTTAGGACACACAAACACACAACTAGATGTGAAAACGAAGCAAAAAAATATGTAATATGGAACACAACTACCTGAAGCATTCTGCATTGCCCTGACTGGTGAATTTACATGGATGCATGCACGCACAAGCACACACATGCATCCATGCAGGCACATAAGCACACACCTCATCTCACCTCACAAACATGATCTTGGAGGTGACCCCCAGCAACTGATCCAGCACAGCCGCGACTTCGATGGAGCCGATCCACTGGCGAGAGCCCAAAAAAGACCCTTGCTTGTCTCCAACTTCCACCAGGGCCTGTGAGACAGCGATGGGGAGAAAATAACAAGAATTAACTTGATTTTTAATCATAAAGTGCTTTTCATATACACTCAAAAAAAGGTACTATTAGCTGACATGGCTATGAATTATAGAATCCTATTGAAAGTAGTAAAAATGTGATTAAAAACAATGCATTTTATAATAGCCCTATCTACCAGTCAATGAGTTATAGGCCAACTTGTGGGAAAGGAGAAAGAGACTCACATTGTAATCACCTATCAATTCTTATTTACCATGGACTCAGGCTCTACCTGCTGGCTCGAATTCAGTCTCACATTATTGGAATATGTTGTTCAATAGACAAGTTTAGAGCCACAGCTTTACCAAAGAGAGAGAGTTCTGTATAATAAGGGATCGTTTGCCCAAATCACATTGTAGACGTATCCAACACTCAGGTCTCCAGTTGGGGTTCGATGCTAAGGGTCAAGGCTATTGACCTGTTGGATCTCCTTGTGGGAGGGCACAGCCCGCTCCACGTAGCCCTGCTGCTGGAACCAGGAGCAGATGGTCTGGAGGGAGCGGTAGGCGCAACCCCAGCCGTTGTCGTCCACGCGGTCCTGCATGTAGTGGTGGTAGCTGTAGACCCCCTGGACCAAGTAAGGCTGGGACAAGGGAGAAACACATAAGAGCATATCATTTTCTTTATTTTACCTTTATTTAACAAGGCAAGTTAACAGCAAATTCTTATTTTCAATGACGGCCTAGGAACAGTGCGTTCAGGGGCAGAACGACAGATTTGTACCTTGTCAGCTCATTTGAACTTGCAACCTTTCGGTTACTAGTCCAACGCTATAACCACTAGGCTACCCTGCCGCCCCAGTGTGTGACACTGTGTGTGTGACAGTGTGTGTGTTTGCGTCTGTGTGTGCTGACCAACCTTGCCGTTCTCCAGGGCAGGGTGATTCAGGTGGACATGAGGGTTTCGGAGGTAGCCATCTTTGTATGGCTCATCAGGAAAATGTAGAGCGTTGGCTCTTCTCAGATATGGCCGGTCATCTGGCAGCTCAAACAGACTGTGCAGCTCCTACACACACATAAAACAGCAATATCAAATACATGTACACAACGTTATTTCTCTCATACTAGACAGTCACTCAGAGCATTTCAAAATAAGAAATATATAATATTTCACGGTTATTTTACATTTTGCAAACGCCTCATATCCTTTCAGATCTATACTGTAGGTAGGGTAGGTTCTCCAGCTCTTGGAGAACAACTGGGTGTGCATAATTTTCTTCCAGCCCATCAATAACACACTTAATCAATAACTGTCTGGGCCAGATGATAGGCAGAATCAGGTGTTACTGCAGGGCTGAAGGGAAAGCCTGCAAAAGCTCAATAGGACTGGGGTTGGAGAACCCTGGTCTAGGGGCACGGGCTAGGTGTCAATTTTGCCTCTTTGTAGAGATGGTTAGCAATATTCCACATAGCCTGTCAAGGGAAATAGTGGAGCTACTACCATACAGTGGAGAAGTAACCAATTGTCATACTTAAGTAAAAGTAAAGATACTTTAATAGAAAATGATTCTAGTAAAAGTCACCCAGTAAAATACTACTTGAGTCAAAGTATTTTGTTTTAAATATAATGAAGTATCCACGGTCAATGTAATTGCTAAAATATACTTAAGAATCAAAATAAAAGTAATTCCTTATATTAAGCAAACCAGTAGGCACAATTTTCTTGTATTTTTACATTTATGGATAGCTAAGGGGACACTCCAACAGTCATTTACAAAGGAAGCATTTGTGTTTAGTGAGTCTGCCAGATCAGATGCTGTGTGGAGTATAAAGTATACTATTTTCTTTAGGAATGTAGTGAAGTAAAAGTGGTAAAAAATATAAATAGTAAAGTACAGATAACCCCCCAAAAATACTTAAAGTATTTTACTTAAGTACTTTACACCACTGCTACCATATTGCTTAATACCTATCATAGCATTTCAAATATACACAAGTGTAGAGTACTAGGGGTAGCATAGTAGGGGCTAGGGGTCAGTTTGGAATTCTTCCCTTGCCTTGCGTCGCGTCTCCAGCTGGCTGTCGGGCACACCCGCTGGGTAGACCACTGTCACCAGGCCCACAGGGGCAGGAAGGAGGAAGTGGAACGGCTGGGGAATAAGCAGGGCCGTCCCTTTCATGTGCCGCAGAGCCACCTTTTCCATGTCACCCAGCTGACTGCACAGCGCCCCCACTAGGGTCCCACAGACACTGCATGTACGACAGACAAACAAAAAGATTTAGAGCCCGATTCAGTTGAACATTATGAGCTGGTTTCCGGGTTTAAACTTTAAAATATTTTTTGTTTAACTAAACAACCAAATTGTCCCTTGCGAATAAGGAAGTTTGAATTGAGTTCATATCAGGCTGAGTTTCTTTTGTTTTACCCTGTTTGTGGTTGTATTGTCTTGTGAGCTAGCTACATCTCTGGTGGTTATTGATTGACTTATCTATCAGTTTACCTTAGCGTTCTGGTATTGGACCTTTGATATAGTTTGACATAATAACAAATATGTACTCTATTCTCCTAAAACCTGTGTCTAATTTCATTGAAATTGCGTTGAACCAAATCATGTCGTTTCCTTTAGAGTGATTGAGGATGACATACACAGAGATGCTCTCGCTGGAAAGGACACTGACCACGCAGTCCATTGGCAGAGTCGTTTGCAGGAGGTGGTGCTTCTTACTTCCTCTCAGGAGGGTGGGTGCCGAGAGGACGCCTGGCTCTGTCACCTCGGTCATCAGGGTCAGGTTTATGATACCCTGCAAGCA